>NW_023995238.1:0-137279 GCF_015586225.1 Lucilia sericata
CTCAGGTGCAGCACAACAATACCTCCTTTTTTATATCCTTAGATGTTTGTAACATTTGTCCTTTCTTGTTTTGTATAAGTTTTAAGCAAACCACAATTTGTTACTTTGTTAATAGCATTTTTGATCATAATGAAATTATATACTTTGTAGTCGTAAAAAGTAATGGTTGGTTAAGAATTAATGCCAAGAAGACTAGCTGTTCTCGTACATCTAAGAATCTTCACTAAAGGTCAGGATAAAATTTATTATTTAACAAATAGATTCCTTAATAGAAACCTGTAGACAACGATGATGACATAAACAGTGTGCGATAAAAGACAAGGACAAGGAATGAAAGAAATGCATATTAACTGCAACAATTCTATTCCTACTAAAAACATCCTTTTCACTTGGAAACTCTTTAATGTTTTGTGGCCTGTTTTTTAAATATATTTCTCAATTGACGCACATCATGACGTCATTCCTAAAAACTGATAATAAATTGTCAAATGCTAAGCTAAATGTAAAAATTCTTTCAATTTAAATTTTAAACGATTTCCTTAGTTCTGAAGAAAACAACTATTTTAAATGGAAAATAATATAAAGCTTTTCTATTCACAGAATTATGAACCGAAAAACTGATGATCAGTTATTTTGGTCCAGTTTTCATATAAAAATCGACGACCAGTCCAGTTTCCTATAGAAAAGTTTACGACTATTTCAGTTGTCTAAGGAAAAGATGACGATCAGTCCAGTCTGCTATAGGAAAGTTGGCGATCAGACAGTTTCTATAGAAACATTGACATTAGTCCTGGTTTCTTTATAAAAGTTCACGATAAGTTAAGTTTTGTATAGAAAAACTGATGATCATTTAGGATTTCCATAGAGAAAAGTTAACATTCAGTTAAGTTTTGTATAGAAAAGTTGACGATCAGTCCAGTTTTCTATAGAAAAGTTGACGATCAGACAGTTTTCTATAGAAAAGTTGACGATCAGTCAGTTTTCTATAGAAAAGTTGACGATCAGTCAGCTTTCTATAGAAAAGTTGACGATCAGACAGTTTTCTATAGAAAAGTTGACGATCAATCTAGTTTTCTATAGAAAAGTTGACGATCAGTCTAGTTTTCTATAGAAAAGTTGACGATCAGTCTAGTTTTCTATAGAAAAGTTGACGAACAGTCTAGTTTTCTATAGAAAAGTTGACGATCAGTCTAGTATTCTATAGAAAAGTTGACGATCAGTCTAGTTTTCTATAGAAAAGTTGACGATCAGTCTAATTTTCTATAGAAAAGTTGACGATCAGTCTAGTTTTCTATAGAAAAGTTGACGATCAGTCTAGTTTTCTATAGAAAAGTTGACGATCAGTAAGTTTTCTATAGAAAAGTTGACGATCAGTAAGTTTTCTATAGAAAAGTTGACGATCAGTAAGTTTTCTATAGAAAAGTTGACGATCAGTAAGTTTTCTATAGAAAAGTTGACGATCAGTCAGTTTTCTATAGAAAAGTTGTCGATCAGTCAGTTTTCTATAGAAAAGTTGACGATCAGTTCAGTTTTCAATAGAAAAGTTGACGATCAGTTTAGTTTTCCATAGAAAAGTTGACGATCAGTTTAGTTTTCCATAGAAAAGTTGACGATCAGTCTAGTTTTCTATAGAAAAGTTGACGATCAGTCTAGTTTTCTATAGAAAAGTTGACGATCAGCCTAGTTTTCTATAGAAAAGTTGACGATCAGTCTAGTTTTCTACAGAAAATTGACGATTAGTTTAGTTTTCTATAGAAAAGTTGACGATCAGTTTAGTTTTCTATAGGAAAGATGACGATTAGTCTAGTTTTCTATAGAAAAGTTGATGATCAGTTTAGTTTTCTATAGGAAAGTCTAGTCTTCTATAGAAAGTTGACTATCAGTCTAGTTGACTATCAGTCTAGTTTTCTATAGAATCTACGACGATCAGTCTAATTTTCTATAGAAAATTTGACGATCAGTCTAGTTTTCTATGGAAAAGTTGACGATCTGTCTAGTTGACGGTCAGTATAATTTTGTATAGAAAAGTTTATGATCAGTCTAGTTTTCTATAGAAAAGTTGACGTTCAGTCTAGTCTTCTACAAAAAGTTGATGATCAGTCTAATCTTCTACAGAAAAGTTGACGATCAGTCAAGTCTTCTATAGAAAAGTTGACAATCAGTCAAGTTTTCTATAGAAAAGTTGACAATCAGTCAAGTTTTCTATAGAAAAGTTGACGATCAGTCAAGTTTTCTATAGAAAAGTTGACGATCAGTCAAGTTTTCTATAGAAAAGTGGACGATCAGTTTAGTTTTCTATAGAAAAATTGACGATCAGTTTAGTTTTCTATGGAAAAGTTGACGATCGATATAGTTTTGTATAGAAAAGTTTATGATCAGTCTAGTTTTCTATAGAAAAGTTCACAATCAGTTAAATTTTCTATAGAAAACAGACGATCAGCTATGTTTTCTATAAAAAACTGAGGATCAGTTATATTTTCCATAGAACGATTTATTATATTTTCTATATAAAAATAGACGATCGGTTATACTTTCTATATAAAAATTGACCATCAGTTATGATTTCTATAGAAAAGTTTACGATCAGTTAGTTTTGTATATAACATTTAAAGATCAGTTAGCTTTCTTTAAACAATTTGACTTGATCGATGAGTTTTCTAAAGAATGTTGACGATCTGTGAGTTTTGTTTAAAAAGTTGGCGATCAGTGAATTTTCTATAGATCTGTATTTGTATGATCTGTAAGTGAAAACGGAGACATAATAATCGGCCAAAATATTTGCATTTCTTATTTTAGGATTTAAAAACAGTTATAGCTTTTGGGTTTTGCTAAAGTTTTTACATTTTTAATCACTGACTGTAGTTAAATTTAATTACATAGTTTATTTACCACACAAATGCTGAAATGAAATATTTTCATTTTTCTTTCCGTTTGCTTTCATTGCAGGAAAAACTGGCAAAAATAACAAAAGTTCAAAAATCTAAAAACTATAACCTGTGCCCTTCCCCCTTTAATAACATAAGGATCTAAGCTACACCTGCCAATATGAGGTTTTCTGGTGATTTTTAGCTTTTTGTTTTTCGAGCCACCAAAACATATGAACTGATGATGTAAAACCATAAATAAAAAAAAAAAAATATAACAAAAATATGCAAAAAAAAAGTTTTTACATGCAACATTAATTGAGTGCAACCCCTTTCAAATGTAAACTTGGCACAACAAAATTTCAAAAGAAATAATTTATAACAAACAACAAAGTTTTCAATATACAAAAATAGAAAGCAAAAACACCTTTATTTCCTCAATTTAAATGTAGTGGTGAACACAGTAAAACTTATGAACACATCTTTACAAACATAGTTTTGTGTAAGGAAAAAGGAAGATTATGCAGGAGGCAAGTTATAGACCTCAATATGCTGAGACTACAACTTTGTTGCAAAATCAAATGGAAACAAAAGTAACTAAAACATTAAGGGTCATTGCACAAGTCACACATACAGCAGACACACAAACATTTTATAAACGAGATTGTGGAGGAGCTGGAGAAGATGATGATGCTGCAACAGCATCTTGTTGTAGAAAATGTAAACAAGACAAATATAATGCTGCTATAAATACTAGAAATGACATTTGTGGACGAGGCAAAGCAAGCGAGGATACGGACAAATATGTAAAGGAAGATAGAGAAAGTGCCAAGGAAGAAATAAATATTTGCATAAAACCAAGAAATTGCAATAAACAAATACGAACAAAAAAAACTACAGCTACAACTACAGTAGAAACAAATTTAAATTGCAAATGCAAGGGATTTCCTAATAACAATGACAACAGTAATGATTGCCAGCTAACTAAATACAACAACAACAACAATGGCAGCAGCAACAACAGCAACACAAACAATAAATTCCTAAACAGTATTATTAGCATTTTATATTGTAAACAATTTAAAAGTACACAACAGCAGCAGCAACTTTATTATACACATCATTACCCAACAGCAAATAAAACATGTCTTACTCAATGCCTTCAGCAACAGCAGCAAACTTCGGCTCCTTGTCCTCCCCCACAGAAAATGCTCCTAAATTGTTCTTATAAAATGTCATCATATTTTCCAGATCTCTTTTACTTTGTAAATACTCTACTCTTACTTCTCACCGTTATCCAATTGCCGCAACATCTGGTAGAGGCCAGTTGTCGCTATGAACCCAGTCGTTCATGTGAGGCAATATGTCAACCCATCTGGTCGACGCCGGATAACATCAACAACAATAATAATTATCAATCAACTGTATTAGCAACAAATAATGTGACATTGACAAACTTTTTTCCCGCCGATTACAATTGTACAATACGTGCTCTTGTTCTGATGCCCGACGATGATGGTTACGTGGCATCATTGAAACGTGTCGTACCCATTTTACAAGTGGCAGAGCAACGTATACATGCCAGTGGTTTGTTGCCGTCATACATACAATTCGATTGGATGCCGCAGGATGATAAATGTGATGCAGCTTTTGCTGCTGTTAAGGCTATGGATGGGATAGTGAAGAATTGTTCGCACGTGTTTTTCGGACCCGTTTGTGATTATTCATTAGGTGAGTTAAAGGGGGGTGGGGTGGTGAGTGATAAATCAATCGAATTGGTTGTAAATTAAATGTAATTTAGCAGTATTACACTTAAAATTTGAAAGGATAATGACCAATAAGGAAATATGCCTAATTTGGCTAAATTTTCTATACAAAAATATACCCAATTTGGACATATTTTATTTATATATTTTAGTTGACGATCAGTAACTTTTGTACAGAAATGTAGACGATCAGCAACATCTCTATAGAAAAGATGACGATCAGTAACTTTTCTATAGAAAAGATGACGATCAGTTTAGTTTTCTATAGAAAAGTTGATGATCAGTAAGTTTTCAATAGAAAAGTTGACGATCAGTTCAGTTTTCTATAGAAAAGTTGACGATCAGTTCAGTTTTCTATAGAAAAGTTGACGATCAGTTTAGTTTCTATAGAAAAGTTGACGATCAGTTAAATTTTCTGTAGAAAAGTTGACGATCAGTTCAATTTTTAAAAGAAAAGTTTACGATCAGATCAGTTTTCTATAGAAAAGTTGACGATCAGTTCAGTTTTCTATAGAAAAGTTGACGATCAGTTCAGTTTTCTA
Organism: Lucilia sericata; assembly: GCF_015586225.1. Taxonomy (NCBI): domain Eukaryota; kingdom Metazoa; phylum Arthropoda; class Insecta; order Diptera; family Calliphoridae; genus Lucilia; species Lucilia sericata. Next base: position 5,173 of record NW_023995238.1, read on the forward strand.
TAGAAAAGTTGACGATCAGTTCAGTTTTCTATAGAAAAGTTGACGATCAGTTCAGTTTTCTATAGAAAAGTTGACGATCAGTTCAGTTTTCTATAGAAAAGTTGACGATCAGTTCAGTTTTTTTATAGAAAAGTTGACGATCAGTTCTGTTTTTTATTTAAAAGTTAACGATCAGTTCAGTTTTCTATATAAAAGTTAACGATCAGTTCAGTTTTCTATATAAAAGTTAACGATCAGTTCAGTTTTCTATAGAATAGTTGACGATCAGTATAGTTTCCTATAGAAAATTTGACGATCAATTCAGTTGGTGATCAGTTCAGTTTTCTATAGAAAAGTTTACGATCAGTAAGTTTTCCATGGAAAAGTTTACGATCATTTCAGGTTTTTATAGAAAAATTGACGATCAGTTAAGTTTTCTATAGAAAAGTTGACGATCAGTTCAGTTTTCTATAGAAAAGTTGACGATAAGTTCAATTTTCTGTAAAAAAAGTTGACAATCAGTTCAGTTTTCTATAGAAAAGTTGACGATCAGTTCAGTTTTCCATAGAAAAGTTGACGATCAGTTCAGTTTTCTATAGAAAAGTTGACGATAAGTTCAATTTTCTATAAAAAAAGTTGACAATCAGTTCAGTTTTCTATAGAAAAGTTGACGATCAGTTCAGTTTTCCATAGAAAAGTTGACGATCAGCTTAGTTTTCTAGAGAAAAGTTGATGATCAGCCATGTTTTCCATAGAAATGTTCAGTTTAGTTTTCCACAGAAAAGTTCACGATCAGTTTAGTTTTCTATAGAAAAGTTTACGATCAGATCAGTTTTCTATAGAAAAGTTGACGATCAGTTCTGTTTTCTATAGAAAAGTTCACGATCAGTAAGTTGTCCATAGAAAAGTTGACGATTAGTTCAGTTTTCTATAGAAAAGTTCACGATCGCACCAGTTTTCTATAGAAAAGTTAACGATTAATTCAGTTTTCTATAAAAAAGTTGACGATCAGTAAGTTGTCTGTAGAAAAGTTTACGATAAGTTCAGTTATCTATAGAAAAGTTGATGATCAGTTTTGTTTTCTATAGAAAAGTTGATGATCAGTTTAGTTTTCTATAGAAAAGTTGATGATCAGTAAGTTTTCTATAGAAAAGTTGATGATCAGTAAGTTTTCTATAGAAAAGTTGATGATCAGTAAGTTTTCAATAGAAAAGTTGACGATTAGTAAGTTTTTAATAGAAAAGTTAACGATCAGTAAAGTTTCTATAGACAAGTTGGAGATCAGAAACTTTTCTACTGAAAATTTATCGATCAGTATTAAACGATCAGTTAGAAATACAAATGTATATATTTTATCTATCAAAGCATTTCCAATAACAACCAATCTAATTTATTTTCCAGCTGCTGTTGGCCGTATAGCCAAGTACTTCAATAGCAATGGCACACCCCTCATATCAGTGGGTGGTTCCACATTTGATTTTGAAAAACCCAAAACTAAATGTTCGGATGAATTTTATATGCTATTGCGTACGGGTATGTTAAGTTTTGAATCCATATCAGAACTAACAATATCGGTAATGAAAAGGTTAGATAAAATTAATAACTATTAAATTGAAATACTTATAAATATTAATTATTCTCTCTTCTACACAGACACAAATGGTCACGTTCCATTTTCTTTTACGATGCTGATGGTCAACGTAATGTTGCTGGTCAACATACCTGTTACCTCATGATGACCAGTCTGGGCAAACAAATGCGTAATGAAAATATGACTTTTGCTCAATATCGCATTACAGAAAAGTTTAAAAATCGTACCGAAGAAATGACAAGAGAAATTGGTAACAAAAATTCTGGTAAGTGGACGACACAAGACAAGTATTTATTGGTTATTTAAGTAATTAGTTGTTGATAAGTAAGATAAGTGTGTGAAAAAAGTGTTAACATATATTGATGTTAGTTAACATTTTGTTGGTAGAGAGGAGGAGTTAAATTTAAACTGTTTATTGAGTTTAACAGAAATGTAAAAAGCTTTTGGTTTAAGTGGGATGACAGCAGTTTGGTAAAGCTTTTCAACAATGTTAACATTGGAAAGCAGTAACATTTTGTGTGAATGTATATTGACAAGTTTTTAGTAAAGTTTAAAACCAGTGGAAAAAAGCTTTTTGTAAAATGGAGAAAATATACCTATAATCTGTTATATACATAAAGTTTTATATTTTGTAAACTGTTATATTTATAATGTATGTATATGTATAACATTTTAGAATATTGGACTTAAGTTAGATTAACGGAGAAACAAATACTTTAAAAAAGTTGAAATACATATCTCAAGTTTCCCTAAAGCTTTAATAAAATATGAAATAATTTTGTTTTTAACAAGAACTTTTTAAAGTTTCTAGTAAAATCTTCAACACATGGAATTCTCAAAGCTTAGATCAGCTTAAAAGCTAATACTTGATGTCAAAAGCTTTTACTATTATAAACATTTCAAAAAAAACTACAATTTTACAAGATTGCATAAACATTTTAATAAAATATGAAATAAATTTTTATAAAATATTTCTTTATATTAAAAGCTTTCTAAAGTTTGCAACAGAAAATGTTCCTTACAATTTAGTCTAGCTGGAAAGCTAATTCCTAAAGTTAAAAGCTTTTTATGTTATGATAATGTTTCTAACAATTTAGTGTAACTTAAAAACTAATTCCCATAGTAAAAAGCTTTTAATTTTATGAAAAATTTTCAATTCAAAAAATTTTACTAAAGCTGAAGTATTACATTTAATGAATTTATATTAAATATTTGATTTTAATACAATCTTTCTAAAGCTTTAAAGGCACATTTACGGATACAAAGTTAAACTGACTTTTCGTTTTCAGTAACGATTAAGTTACAATCGGAAATGAGCTTTAAGCAAACATTTCATGTTATAGAATTCTATAATATTGTTATGACTTTTTAAAGATTTTAATTTTTGGTGGCGAAAGCTTTAAGCTTTAATAAAATATTTGAAGACTTAGAATTATGAAAAGTTTTATTAGAGCTTAGCTAGCTCAAAGCTAATTCTTAGTGTTAAAATCTTTAAAATTGATATGTTTCTAACAAGAGCTTTTTGCTAAAAGCTTTAGAAATAGCTATGCAATGTCTAGCTTTCTAGCTAACTCTTAATGTAAAATTTTTAGTAAACAAAAGCCTTTTCAAGAGTTTAGCAAAAGCTTGAAGCCATAGAATTTCCAAAAAGTAGTTGACAATCTTCAAGCTTTAAAGCTAAATTTAGTATATACAAAATCTGAACAAATGTTTATATTCGACTTTGTAAAGTCAAGTCGAAAGTTCAAACTTTAATGCTAAAGCTTAACATATTTACAGCTTTTTCTGCAAATTTGTTTATTTTTCAAGATATAGAGAGCTTTTTGGGTAAAACTAATAAAGTTTTAGTAGTTTATATTCTAAAAGACTTAAGTAAGCTTTAAAGCTCTACTTTTGAAAGTTTTGTTAAACTTAAAAGTGAATATTTTATACCAAACTCTCTAAGTATTATAAAAAAAATAAATATTTTCTTTAAATAAGAAGTTTTTTTACTAAAACTGATAAAATAAAGAAATTAATAAAGCTTTAAGCTTTTGTTAATAAATGAAACTTAAAACATATACATATTAGAATATACTTATGTAGTTTCCAAATAAAGCTTTAATATCCATAAACTTTTTAGAATTTAGTGGTAAAATAACAAAAGATTTTCTAAAGTTTTGACAATATCTAGCTCATGTGAAAAGCTATAAAGCTAAAATTAAACCTTTAAAACTTAAATACAACTTTCTGTCACATTATTTTATACTAATCTTAACCACTGTTCAGCTTTTGCTCTCCCCCTGTCCTTTAATGAAAAGCTCCCCTTTTTATTATTGTTTAATATTCGAAAACCTGCGAATCATAACAAATAGCACGTGCTCCTGTCAAAAGCTCTTAAACATATACGAATTCGAACTAAAAACAAAAAACAGCTGTTGCCCTACATAAAGACGAATACCAGAAATAAAGACCGGCAAAAATGGTAAGAAATTAGAAATCCATCAGTTTTGTTTATAAACTTCGAGTATAAACATTGCCGGTTTTAATAACAACGGATGTTGGTTGCGCCTCAAAAACGAGTCTATTAAAGAAAAGTGAAAAACAAGCAAAATAAAAAAAAGTTTTAAAAATATTTGTAAAAAATTTTATATAAATTCTTGACAACAGAATCATAATAAATCTTTAATCAACAAGTGAAAGCTTAATGAAAAACTTTTTTTTTTTGAAAAGTTTTGCGTAAAAAATGCAAAAAGTGTTTTTGTTTTTAACGTTTATGTTAAATAGTTTCAAAGCTGTTTAATTAAAGTTTGTAAAGAATTTAAAGGAATATTTTAAAAGTTATGGTAAAGTGAAAAAATAAAAAATATATATAAATAAAATTGATAAAACCAGTTTTAGTAAACAAAGTAATTGTGGGAAATTTTTAATGAGTTATAAGAAAATGTTGTGAGTTTTTTTCTTAAATAATAAACAAAACTAAATATGCCACTGAATTTGACCTAAAAAGGGCGTGATTTAACCATAAAACTTAACAACATTTTTGAAAATTTCCTAAATTTTGTGATTTTTTTTCCATGAAAAACTTTTCAATATAAAGTTTAATTTTTATTTAATGGGATTTCCTTATTGTTTACAAAATATTGCTATAATGTGAACTCACCTTTAACTAATAAGCTCATTGTTATTCATGTCCTTTTATATACTTATGCTTAGAATAAAAAATTATGTTCATAAATTTAAAATTGCATAATATGTTTAATAATCTATATAAAGTTAAATTTAACATTTTCTTGGAAATTATTATCCAGTTTTTTTGGTAAAATATTTTGATATTCCTGTAACGACTACAGCTGTCTAGCTAGTCAGACACTTACAACTCCCATGGTTGATATTTTTTAAAAACTAATTTACATTTTAATTGTGATTAAATGTATTTTGGAGTTATTCTTGTACGTGTTTGCTGCTGTCAAAACTGAGAAAATATTAATTACTTAGATTCGCTTGTGTTTGATTAATCCTAGTTAAATTTCTTGTACGTTTATATTTTTACAAAAATTTATGAAAAATCAGCAGGTCTAACAGCAATAACACTTACAAAACTATAATAAAGTTTACAATATTCCTAAAAACTGAATTATAGACTTGACTAGACTGTGGACTAGACTATGGACTAGACTATAGACTTTACCACAGACTACACTATAGACTAGACTAAAACTAGACTATAAACCAACATACAATAGACTAGATTAATAATTGGATTTTAGACTAGACTATAAACCAACAAGCTATATTAAACTAGACTATAGACTAGATAAATGACTGAACTTTAGACTATACTATAGACTAGAATATAGGCTAGACAACAAACTAGACTATAGACTAAACTATAGACATGACTATAGACTAGACTATAAACGAAGTTACCAAATAACACTATAGGCTAGAGTATAGACTAGAATATAGACTATACTAGACTAAAGACTACACTTGACTATAGACCAGTCTATAGACTAAACTATAGACTAGACTATAGACTACACTATAAACTACACTGTAGACAAGAATAAAGATTACACTACTTATATACTAAGTAGACCGTAAGAGTAAACTATACACTAGACTATATACTAAACTATAGACTAAACAGAAGACTAGAATATAGAATATACACTAGACTATAGACTAAACTATAGACTAGACTATAAATTATACTATAAACGAAATTACTAAATTATACTTGACTATCAACTTGATTAATGATTGGACTATAAAATAAACTATAAACTAAATTATAGACTAGACCGTAGACTAGACTATACACTAGACCATACATTAGACTATAGACTAGACTATAAATAGACTATAGACTATTCTATAGTCTAGTCAGTTTAGACTAAAGTCTATAGTCCAGACTATAGTCTAAACTGTAGACTAGTCTAGTCATAGTCTAGTCATAGTTCTAGTCATCTAGTCTAGTCATAGTCTAGTCATAGTCTAGTCATAGTCTAGTCATAGTCTAGTCTAGTCTAGTCATAGTCTAGTCATAGTCTAGTCATAGTGTAGTCATAGTCTAGTCATAGTCTAGTCATAGTCTAGTCATAGTCTAGTCATAGTCTAGTCATAGTCTAGTCATAGTCCTAGTCATAGTCTAGTCATAGTCTAGTCATAGTCTAGTCATAGTCTAGTCATAGTCTAGTCATAGTCTAGTCATAGTCTAGTCATAGTCTAGTCATAGTCTAGTCATAGTCTAGTCATAGTCTAGTCATAGTCATGTCATAGTCATAGTCTAGTCATAGTCCTAGTCATAGTCCTAGTCATAGTCTAGTCATAGTCCAGTCATAGTCTAGTCATAGTCCTAGTCATAGTCCTAGTCAATAGTCTAGTCCATAGTCTAGTCATAGTCTAGTCATAAGTCATAGTCTAGTCATAGTCTAGTCATAGTCTAGTCATAGTCTAGTCATAGTCTAGTCATAGTCTAGTCATAGTCTAGTCATAGTCTAGTCATAGTCTAGTCATAGTCTAGTCATAGTCTAGTCATAGTCTAGTCATAGTCTAGTCATAGTCTAGTCATAGTCTAGTCATAGTCTAGTCATAGTCTAGTCATAGTCTAGTCATAGTCTAGTCATAGTCTAGTCATAGTCTAGTCATAGTCTAGTCATAGTCTAGTCATAGTCTAGTCATAGTCTAGTCATAGTCTAGTCATAGTCTAGTCATAGTCTAGTCATAGTCTAGTCATAGTCTAGTCATAGTCTAGTCATAGTCTAGTCATAGTCTAGTCATAGTCTAGTCATAGTCTAGTCATAGTCTAGTCATAGTCTAGTCATAGTCTAGTCATAGTCTAGTCATAGTCTAGTCATAGTCTAGTCATAGTCTAGTCATAGTCTAGTCATAGTCTAGTCATAGTCTAGTCATAGTCTAGTCATAGTCTAGTCATAGTCTAGTCATAGTCTAGTCATAGTCTAGTCATAGTCTAGTCATAGTCTAGTCATAGTCGTCAGTCTAGTCATAGTCTAGTCATAGTCTAGTCATAGTCTAGTCATAGTCTAGTCATAGTCTAGTCATAGTCTAGTCATAGTCTAGTCATAGTCTAGTCATAGTCTAGTCATAGTCTAGTCATAGTCTAGTCATAGTCTAGTCATAGTCTAGTCATAGTCTAGTCATAGTCTAGTCATAGTCTAGTCATAGTCTAGTCATAGTCTAGTCATAGTCTAGTCATAGTCTAGTCATAGTCTAGTCATAGTCCAGTCATAGTCTAGTCATAGTCCAGTCATAGTCTAGTCATAGTCTAGTCATAGTCTAGTCATAGTCCAGTCATAGTCTAGTCATAGTCTAGTCATAGTCTAGTCATAGTCTAGTCATAGTCTAGTCATAGTCTAGTCATAGTCTAGTCATAGTCTAGTCATAGTCTAGTCATAGTCTAGTCATAGTCTAGTCATAGTCTAGTCATAGTCTAGTCATAGTCTAGTCATAGTCTAGTCATAGTCTATAGTCTAGTCATAGTCTAGTCATAGTCTAGTCATAGTCTAGTCATAGTCTAGTCATAGTCTAGTCATAGTCTAGTCATAGTCTAGTCATAGTCTAGTCATAGTCTAGCCATAGTCTAGTCATAGTCTAGTCATAGTCTAGTCATAGTCTAGTCATAGTCTAGTCATAGTCTAGTCATAGTCTAGTCATAGTCTAGTCATAGTCTAGTCATAGTCTAGTCATAGTCTAGTCATAGTCTAGTCATAGTCAGTCTATAGTCATAGTCTAGTCATAGTCTAGTCATAGTCTAGTCATAGTCTAGTCATAGTCTAGTCATAGTCTAGTCATAGTCTAGTCATAGTCTAGTCATAGTCTAGTCATAGTCTAGTCATAGTCTAGTCATAGTCTAGTCATAGTCTAGTCATAGTCTAGTCATAGTCTGGTCATAGTCTAGTCATAGTCTAGTCATAGTCTAGTCATAGTCTAGTCATAGTCTAGTCATAGTCTAGTCATAGTCTAGTCATAGTCTAGTCATAGTCTAGTCATAGTCTAGTCATAGTCTAGTCATAGTCTAGTCATAGTCTAGTCATAGTCTAGTCATAGTCTAGTCATAGTCTAGTCATAGTCTAGTCATAGTCTAGTCATAGTCTAGTCATAGTCTAGTCATAGTCTAGTCATAGTCTAGTCATAGTCTAGCATAGTCTAGTCATAGTCTAGTCATAGTCTAGTCATAGTCTAGTCATAGTCTACTAATAGTCTACTAATAGTCTACTCATAGTCTACTCATAGTCTAGTCATGGTCTGGTTATAATTAAAGGATATCTTATCTGTCACTCATAAAAATGTTTTGTTTCTATTCCTGCAAATTATGATTTTATTTCTAAATCTATTTAAATATCTAAAAGTAACATTTTTTACAATTCAAAACTGCCACTTCGCCTGTCTGTTAGTTTTCTTTATTGCCAAAGAAAATTAAATTATTTATTTAATTATTTGTTGTGCAAATAATTTGGCCACTCAATGTTTGCAAATTGAAATTTGTTTATATTTAATCAAATTTAATTTCATTTTTATGTTTGAAGAGATTTTTGTAATTTGCTCAACATTCAGGATGTGATAGACACAGAGCATCGAAGTGTTGTAAAGAATTCAAGTAAATTGCAATAAATTTGTTTTTGGTACAGGAGAAAAATATGTGGAAAATTGGATTTACAAAATAACAAGATAAATAGAAAAAAAAAAGATTTCATTAGCGCCCGGGGACATTGTAAAGAAGTGTTAATTATTGATTTTCTTAAACGTTTACAATTTTTATGAGATTAAGTTAATAAAAGGGAGGGTTTGTAGATGTGTATAGAGAGGAAATTGTATTAATTTACGAAAAATATTTAAGAAACTTAATTATTCTTTTTTATTAAAAAAATTTAATTTATGATTTCAAGCTCATATTTATTTCTATTGTGTGACCGTCTTTGTCGTTTTTAACAATTTATGCAAATTTGTAACTTTCATATAATTCATTAGCTAGTTTTTATAAATAACAGTGCGTATGATGAATATGACTTTGTTTGAATAACAAGCATACGCCCAGGTGGCAGTTGTGAATAGGAGCAACTTTAAATTATAGTTAAAAAACATATATTTTATTTTAGAGTATTTGTATTCATTTGTCAAAATCAAATGCAGTAATAATTTCAGTTTACATTGTATTTCTCAAGTTTTTTGTACAGACTTTTGTATAAATTTAATTCAAATTTCCCTCTAAATTTGTCTGAATAATACAAATAAAAAAACAACATTGAAACGAACAAAACAAATCAATGTTTCATGACACTGACATTGAGCTGAATTTTAGATTATTGTCGGTTTTCATACTAATTTTTCAAATATTTTTAACATTTATCAAAATTGCATTTTCTCCCCTTAAATTGTCTATTTATTTTTATGTATTTCATTTGGTTTTTTGTTAAATTTTGTTTTTAATGCCAGACGTGTAGATGACAAGATTGAACAATGGAGATAAACCAAGGAGAAGGCTTTAACGAATTGAAGATGCCCTAGAGAAATAGCAATGGCTTAAGAAAACATGACACGTATCAATTCTAAAATAGTAAAGCTAACACTGCAGATAGTTACTACTTAAACTTCTGGTTGTGATAAATCCTCCCATACCTTTCTGTTATGACATTTTCCTACGCCTCTTCAAAGGACTTAATAAAAGTAACCAAAATAATTCACAAAAACAAATAAAATTTAACAAATTCACTTAATCTTCTTTGATGTTACTACCAACTTTTTTTAGTACATTTAGACCAGTTAAGCATAATACATTATTACACCACCACACACAAGAGATAAAATAATTGACACACATTACTTGCTGTGGTTTGCACTCTTAGCATATTAATAGATTCACATATTTTTCATGCGTTTCACTAACACTTAAGAAAAATTGCTCACCATTTCATAAATGTGTTAAAGTATGCTGCTTTTTGTTGACACATGAATTGAATGAATTGTATGAATTATGGTAAAATAGGCGTTTCTTATATATTTTAAACGTATTTCTACATTTTATATAAAAAAACGTACATAAATTCAAAAATGTAAGTCTTTTAGGAAAAATTGCATAGATATATTTTGTAAGCGCCTTAAAATAGACTAAATTTTCTAGTGAATGATGGTATACTTAAGGGCTTTTTTAAACCAATTGTATCAATTGTAGGCGAAACGCACTTTTTGGGATTTTCTTAGCTTATTAAAAAAATATATATATAATTTTGTAGATATACATAAATCTTTCAAGAATAAAGCCATATATTGTACAAAAGCAATTACGTATGTGGCCTAAAATAGACTAAAGTCTGTTCTATAGTGTTGTCTTGTCTATAATCTTGTATAAAGTCTATTCCATAGTCTATCATATGGTCTTATCTATAGTATAGTATATAGTCTAGAATAAAATGTAGTCTATAAAATGGCCTATAGTCTAGTCTATAAAATAGTCCGTAGTCTAGTCTATAACTAGTATATAGTCCAGTCTACAGTTTACTTTATTGTCTACTCTGTAGGATAGTCTATAGTCTAGTATATAATCTGGTCTATAGTCTAGTTAATAAACTAGTCTATGATCTAGTATAAAGTCTAGTCTATAGTTTGCTCTATATCCCAATTTATAGTGCAGTCTATAGTCTTGTATACAGTTTACTTTGTAGTATAGACTATAGTCTAATCTATAGTCTAGTCTATAGTCTAGTCTATAGTCTAATCTATAGTCTAGTCTATAGTCTAGTCTATAGTCTAGTCTATAGTCTAGTCTATAGTCTAGTCTATAGTCTAGTCTATAGTCTAGTCTATAGTCTAGTCTATAGTCTAGTCTATAGTCTAGTCTATAGTCTAGTCTATAGTCTAGTCTATAGTCTAGTCTATAGTCTAGTCTATAGTCTAGTCTATAGTCTAGTCTATAGTCTAGTCTATAGTCTAGTCTAGTCTATAGTCTAGTCTATAGTCTAGTCTATAGTCTAGTCTATAGTCTAGTCTATCTATAGTCTAGTCCAGGGTTCGGCAAACTACGGCTCGCGAGCCAAATGCGGCTCTTTGGATGTGGAGCTATGGCTCTTTAGTTTCATACGTATTTTTTTTATTTTATAAAAAAATATATACATATATTAAAATCTTTCTGAATAGATTAACGAGCAGTGTTTGTTAAAACTAACAAACAATTCGCATACGTTTCTACAATATACACAACATTTCAACTTTGTTTAATCCTTCTGCATGTGAGACAACTAACAATGAAAGTTTAGAGTCGTTTGTGAAAACTTTTAAACAACAAGTTATGATCCAAACTTTCTAAAGTTATACAAACCTATCTCTCCTATTGAATTGTTCCATGTACAAGTTAGTATTGTAAGAAAATGTTTAATTCTTTAAATTTTTAGTTGAAAAGTTCCCTATAAACGATGGGGTATCATGAGCGCTCCTACGAAGTGCCATTAGATAAAATGTAAAACATGATCATACATTCCGAAATTTTCGTGTTTTTCGAATTAAAAAATATTTTTTGGAAATTGAAAATATAGTAATTAAATAATTACTTAATAATGTAGAGAGTTTGGACACAGTTACCCAGGAAAAACTTACATTGAAAAGTCGTGAGTTAAAAAGCTAATAAAACCTCTTTTCACTACTTCTTCATTAGCATTTTAAGTCATTATTTTAACACGGTGATGTCATTGGAGGCAAGTACTTCTACGCACGCTTACTAATAGGAAGTTAAAAAAGTACTTCCATTTTCTCTTACAAAACAGTTGTTGAGTAAGTTGTTTTGTTTTTTAATAATAAAAAGAGCCAGCTAGGATACGAACCAGGGACTTCGATTTTTTAGTCAAATGTTCTACACACTGCATAGCTATTTTATTGCGCATCAAATAATGGTTTTCACATCAAAATTAATTTTGTTTTGTTTTTTGTAAAACACAATACTTAAAACGACAAAAAAATGACAATGCCGAAAATAAAGTACTTCTATATCAGATTATAAGAAAGTTATTACTAGAATACTTCTAAGTAATGCAGACGGTAAGTAGTAGTCATTGAAAAGTAAGTGGTTATGGAAGTACAACCCATTACCGAATTTTTGGCTGGGTAAATACTAAAAACTTGTTCTATTTAAAAACTTCAATATTTAAATACTGCGCGTTTTAGAAACGTTTTACAGTGTATTATGGACCGACACATCCTTACAAAATTTGGTAATGAGATTTTGGACCCTACTTGTTTGTGTTGATTTTCATCACTATACTTGTATTTTTCGTCGTTTTCGTGAACACTATATGGGTGGGTAGGGTCAATTCTGAATCCATCCTTATTAAATTTGGTATAGATATATTTGTTCCTATAAACTTGTTTATGACGAATTTCACCACTATGCTCGTATTATTAAGCATGTTATGAGCGTTGAAGTCATTTCCTGAAGAGGAATTTATATGGGGGTATGGTCAACAATGAACTGATCCTTACAAAATTTTGGAGAGAGATTTTCGTTCCTATAATACTTGTTTGTGTCGAATTGCGTCGCTATACTAATATGTATTATTAAATCAGTTATGAATGTTAAAGTTATTTTCCGAAGTAGACCTTTTTAAAGGGGATTTGTCAATTATGTTTTGTTTGTGTTGAATTTTGTCATAATATTGCTATTATTAAGACAGTTATGAACGTTAAAATCAAATTTGGAAGATAGATATTTGTTCTTATAAAACTTGTATATTTTGAATTTCGCTGCTATATTGCTACTGTTAAGTCAATTATGATCGTTAGTCATTTTCTGAAAATGACCTAATATTGGGCTTGGTAAAATATTTATCTCGATTGCCGCCGAAATAATATATTACTTTATACTGTATTAGCTGCGTCATCAATTTTCGTGATTTTTACATTTCCTGATATGTTTCCAAATGCCTTTTAAATGAAACACTGTCGCCCTACTCTAATAAACTTCTATATTTTTATATAACGAGTGCTTAAAAAATGCATTCGAATGACCCATATAAATTCAAAAAGTATTTGTAGTCAAAAATCTATATGTAAGATTCCTTGCAGAATGTCCTGTAGATAATTAAACCAAGTTTATGTTTTTGAAGTGAATTCATAAAGTATTTGTAAAGTTTTAATAAACAACAATTTTGTGGCTCTTTTAAAACATATGTTTTGTAAACTGTAATTTTTTGGCTCTTCCGACTCAAAAGTTTTGCCGACCCCTGGTCTAGTCTATAGTCTAGTCTATAGTCTAGTCTATAGTCTAGTCTATAGTCTAGTCTATAGTCTAGTCTATAGTCTAGTCTATAGTCTAGTCTATAGTCTAGTCTATAGTCTAGTCTATAGTCTAGTCTATAGTCTAGTCTATAGTCTAGTCTATAGTCTAGTCTATAGTCTAGTCTATAGTCTAGTCTATAGTCTAGTCTATAGTCTAGTCTATAGTCTAGTCTATAGTCTAGTCTATAGTCTAGTCTATAGTCTAGTCTATAGTCTAGTCTATAGTCTAGTCTATAGTCTAGTCTATAGTCTAGTCTATAGTCTAGTCTATAGTCTAGTCTATAGTCTAGTCTATAGTCTAGTCTATAGTCTAGTCTATAGTCTAGTCTATAGTCTAGTCTATAGTCTAGTCTATAGTCTAGTCTATAGTCTAGTCTATAGTCTAGTCTATAGTCTAGTCTATAGTCTAGTCTATAGTCTAGTCTATAGTCTAGTCTATAGTCTAGGTCTATAGTCTAGTCTATAGTATAGTCTATAGTCTAGTCTATAGTCTAGTCTATAGTCTAGTCTATAGTCCTAGTCTATAGTCTAGTCTATAGTCTAGTCTATAGTCTAGTCTATAGTCTAGTCTATAGTCTAGTCTATAGTCTAGTCTATAGACTAGTCTAGTCTATAGTCTAGTCTATAGACTAGTCTAGTCTATAGTCTAGTCTATAGTCTAGTCTATAGTCTAGTCTAGTCTATAGTCTAGTCTATAGTCTAGTCTATAGTCTAGTCTATAGACTAGTCTAGTCTATAGTCTAGTCTATAGTCTAGTCTATAGTCTAGTCTATAGTCTAGTCTATAGTCTAGTCTATAGTCTAGTCTATAGTCTAGTCTATAGTCTAGTCTATAGTCTAGTCTATAGTCTAGTCTATAGTCTAGTCTATAGTCTAGTCTATAGTCTAGTCTATAGTCTAGTCTATAGTCTAGTCTATAGTCTAGTCTATAGTCTAGTCTATAGTCTAGTCTATAGTCTAGTCTATAGTCTAGTCTATAGTCTAGTCTATAGTCTAGTCTATAGTCTAGTCTATAGTCTAGTCTATAGTCTAGTCTATAGTCTAGTCTATAGTCTAGTCTATAGTCTAGTCTATAGTCTAGTCTATAGTCTAGTCTATAGTCTAGTCTATAGTCTAGTCTATAGTCTAGTCTATAGTCTAGTCTATAGTCTAGTCTATAGTCTAGTCTATAGTCTAGTCTATAGTCTAGTCTATAGTCTAGTCTATAGTCTAGTCTATAGTCTAGTCTATAGTCTAGTCTATAGTCTAGTCTATAGTCTAGTCTATAGTCTAGTCTATAGTCTAGTCTATAGTCTAGTCTATAGTCTAGTCTATAGTCTAGTCTATAGTCTAGTCTATAGTCTAGTCTATAGACTAGTCTAGTCTATAGTCTAGTCTATAGACTAGTCTAGTCTATAGTCTAGTCTATAGTCTAGTCTATAGACTAGTCTAGTCTATAGTCTAGTCTATAGTCTAGTCTATAGTCTTATCTGTTATCCGTTTTATATTCTACAGCCTACTTTATAGTCTAGCTTTCATATTAGCTTTTTGACTTGTAAAAGATCGAAATTTTATATTTTTTTTAATTAAATAAAGTCAAATTATATATTCTGTTCATAACATCCAGCAAATTAATTATTCGTATCTTCAAATATATTTTTTCACATCTTTACAAATAGTTGAATAAAAATAAGTATATTCCCCTTTCCGACGTACACCATGATATAATAAATGAATTGTTGTCACCACAAGTAATTCCATATTGTTGATGATGGATTTGCATTGAAATATTTGATAGTGAAACAATGTACATATGTAAATGATGATATAAATGATTTTGACAATAATTTATTTTGCACAATTTACAATGGCTACAAAAATGTATTATTTTATTTATTTGAATGAACATTCCAAGTAAATACTCCTTTCACATGCACCAACAGTTGCAGTATTACAACAGTGTTAAACTTTTTTGTATATTTAGCAAATGTTTATTTAAAATGGTTGAAAAAATATCTGTCGGTTTTAGATACAATTTAATAAAATCAAAATTAAATGGCTTACTTTTAGCTGTTTTAAAAGTTCTTTAAAATTGCATACTTTTAGACACTTTTGATAATGAAATATGAATATATTAAAATAATATTTTATAAAGATATTTCAAATATGAAACATAAACAAATTTAATTTCATAAAAATAAAATTTTTTACAAATATTATGCAATAATATTTGCATAAAATTCATGGCATACTTTGAGGATTGGTAAGAAAAAAAATGTAAGAAAAATACTTACTTTTGGCTTATATTTAAGTTTTCTGTTGTTGGCTATTACCTTAATATTCTTTTGCGAATAATATTCTTAAAACAAGCAAAAATAATTTTATTCCCTTCTTCTGTTTGCACAATTTATATCATTTTGGCTCAGCTTCCATTTGAAAAAGAAAACTAAAAAGCAGCCAAACAAAACATAAGTCATGAGAATCTTTAGAGACTTTGCAAAACAAAATATTTTGATGCGAACATGACTACGAAACAGTTACAAAATATGTATACTTGTCAGTTGAAATGCTTACTTTCATTTGAAAAAGAAGAAAATGGTGTAAATTGAGCAAGATTTTAATGCATATAAATAAAACATAGTAAATTTACACTTACAATATACACATAAAAAATATATTTGTAGTAGAAAAGTGTGATGACGCTGCGTTTAACTTTACAGTTTACTATATACTCATTTGTTGGCATTGAATTTGCTTAGAACTGAAAAAAAATTTAAACTGAAAAGAAGCGTCAAAAGGAAACGGAAGCTGGCAATAAGGAAATGTAGAAAAATAAGAAAAGACAAGGTCAAACTAAAAAACACAAAATATGAAAACAAGACGATAAATTTGAGTTCACAAGAACGAAATAAAATAAACTTCTTAATTGTACATTTTTTACAGCAAAAGTATAGTCTAGTCTAAAGTCTATAGTCTAGTCTATAGTCTAGTATATAGTCTAGTCTATAGTCTAGTCTATAGTCTAGTCTATAGTCTAGTCTATAGTCTAGTCTATAGTCTAGTATATAGTCTAGTCTATAGTCTAGTCTATAGTCTAGTCTATAGTCTATAGTCTAGTCTATAGTCTAGTCTATAGTCTAGTCTATAGTCTAGTCTATAGTCTAGTCTATAGTCTAGTCTATAGTCTAGTCTATAGTCTAGTCTATAGTCCAGTCTATAGTCTAGTCTATAGTCTAGTCTATAGTCTAGTCTATAGTCTAGTCTATAGTCCAGTCTATAGTCTAGTCTATAGTCTAGTCTATAGTCTAGTCTATAGTCTAGTCTATAGTCTAGTCTATAGTCTAGTCTATAGTCTAGTCTATAGTCTAGTCTATAGTCTAGTCTATAGTCTAGTCTATAGTCTAGTCTATAGTCTAGTCTATAGTCTAGTCTATAGTCTAGTCTATAGTCTAGTCTATAGTCTAGTCTATAGTCTAGTCTATAGTCTAGTCTATAGTCTAGTCTATAGTCTAGTCTATAGTCTAGTCTATAGTCTAGTTGTTGGGGTTGTTTTTCTTTTTTTTTTTTTCAAACACATAGTCCCAAAACATTTCCTTTTTATTTCATACTTGTAAATGTTTTGGTTTGTTGTAGTAGCCTTTACTTGTTCAAAATTTGAAATTCAAAATTTTTTTTTCAATTTAGTTAGCATGAATTTTGTAAATAATATTTGAAATTATATTTTAGGTAAATGGTATTGAAAGTTTGAAATTTCATATTAAACTTGTTTTAAATTTAAAAATTTTGTTTTTATTTATTGAGTTACCTTAGTTTTTGGAAATATTAAATGAGAAAATTTTTGTAGGTAAATTGTTGTTTTTATTTTGAAAATTTGAAATTTGTTTAAGAAAACTTGTTTAGGAAAAATTTTTATATCATGTAGGCCAATATTATTGGAAAATTGTTTTTGATAATTTTTGAAGTTTTTTATAAAATTTTTCATTATTGTATAGAAATTCAAATTGTGCGGTTGAAAAATAAAAATTAAAACTGAAACGGATAATAAAATAAATAGTAAAATTTAAAAAAAAAATAAAGGAAAAATTCAAAAGGATTACGCAAGAATATTAATTAAAAGGATATGATTTTATACAAAGGATAATCAATGGAAATTGAAATAAAAGCATGATTCAAAGAAAAAGATATAAAAAATGTGAAAGTTTAATATAGAGCATAAACATACAAATTCAAATAAAATTAAAAGCAAAAACTTGTTTTAAATTTAAAAATTTTGTTTTTATTTATTGAGTTACCTTAGTTTTTGGAAATATTAAATGAGAAAATTTTTGTAGGTAAATTGTTGTTTTTATTTTGAAAATTTGAAATTTGTTTAAGAAAACTTGTTTAGGAAAAATTTTTATATCATGTAGGCCAATATTATTGGAAAATTGTTTTTGATAATTTTTGAAGTTTTTTAGAAAATTTTTCATTATTGTATAGAAATTCAAATTGTGCGGTTGAAAAATAAAAATTAAAACTGAAACGGATAATAAAATAAATAGTAAAATTTAAAAAAAAAAATAAAGGAAAAATTCAAAAGGATTACGCAAGAATATTAATTAAAAGGATATGATTTTATACAAAGGATAATCAATGGAAATTGAAATAAAAGCATGATTCAAAGAAAAAGATATAAAAAATGTGAAAGTTTAATATAGAGCATAAACATACAAATTCAAATAAAATTAAAAGCAAAATAATATTAACGATTTAAAACACAAAATTTTAAATATTTTGTATTAAAAGGAAATTTATAAAAAAAAAAAATATTAAATGAAATAAAAACTTAAAACTTTGAATAAAAGAAATAAAAAAAAATAAAAACTTAAAATTGTGAAGATTTTTAAATAGTTTTTTTTAATAAGCAAAAAAAGAATATATCATTGACAACTAAAAACTTCAACTATTTTAAATTAAATGAAACTAAAAATTTTAATAGTGTTTGAAATAAACAATGACAAATAAAACCTCAACTGTTAAAATTTAAAAAAAAAAAAAAAAGAAAAAAAAAAAGTTGATAATTTTTGAAAATTAATGTTATGAAAATAGACATATTTTAAAATAAGAAGAAAAAAAATACTAATGAAATGCTGAAATCTAAACCATTCGGATAAAATCAGTGCAATGAATAGTCAAGATTCTTTGAGTTTTAATGGATGGAGTAATTTGAATGAAATAATAATAAAATATTTAATTATTGTTTTTTATTAAATTGATATATAATTTAAATTTCATTTTGATTTGTTGTGTTTTTTTTATATTTAATTTTAAATTAATTCTGTTTTTGTAAAATTTTGAGAATATATTATTTTGAATATGCTGCTGATATGTACATATCGAGGGGTATAATATGTAAGTTGTTTTTGTTATATAATATTATTTTTATTTTAAAATATTGATTTGTTTCTTTGTTGTTAAAAATTTATTCATGGCAATAACATTGAACATTTCAATTTATTTAAATATTATATTATTATTTGTTTTTAATTTTCAATTTAATAAATGTTGAAATTATTTGAATTTAATGAAAATTTGATTAAAATGATGTACTAATTTTTATAAATTTTTGAGTTGTGGATGATTGAGGTAAGAGATGGTAAATTGTGGTAAATTTGTTTTCATTAAAAGGGAAAATTGAACATCACTGATTAGAACCCAATAATTGTTTAGTCATGAATCAGTGACGTTACATAGTCTATAGTCTAGTCTATAGTCTAGTCTATAGTCTAGTCTATAGTCTAGTCTATAGTCTAGTCTATAGTCTAGTCTATAGTCTAGTCTATAGTCTAGTCTATAGTCTAGTCTATAGTCTAGTCTAGCCTATAGTCTAGCCTATAGTCTAAGCAAAACAAGACGATAAATTTGAGTTCACAAGAACGAAATAAAATAAACTTCTTAATTGTACATTTTTTACAGCAAAAGTATAGTCTAGTCTAAAGTCTATAGTCTAGTCTATAGTCTAGTATATAGTCTAGTCTATAGTCTAGTCTGTAGTCTAGTCTATAGTCTAGTCTATAGTCTAGTCTATAGTCTAGTATATAGTCTAGTCTATAGTCTAGTCTATAGTCTAGTCTATAGTCTAGTCTATAGTCTAGTCTATAGTCTAGTCTAGTCTATAGTCTATTCTATAGTCTAGTCTACTATAGTCTAGTCTATAGTCTAGTCTATAGTCTAGTCTATAGTCTAGTCTATAGTCTAGTCTATAGTCTAGTCTATAGTCCTAGTCTATAGTCTAGTCTATAGTCTAGTCTATAGTCTAGTCTATAGTCTAGTCTATAGTCTAGTCTATAGTCTAGTCTATAGTCTAGTCCTATAGTCTAGTCTATAGTCTAGTCTATAGTCTAGTCTATAGTCTAGTCTATAGTCTAGTCTATAGTCTAGTCTATAGTCTAGTCTATAGTCTAGTCTATAGTCTAGTCTATAGTCTAGTCTATAGTCTAGTCTATAGTCTAGTCTATAGTCTAGTCTATAGTCTAGTCTATAGTCTAGTCTATAGTCTAGTCTATAGTCTAGTCTATAGTCTAGTCTATAGTCTAGTCTATAGTCCTAGTCTGTAAGTCTAGTCTATAGTCTAGTCTATAGTCTAGTCTATAGTCTAGTCTATAGTCTAGCCTATAGTCTAGTCTATAGTCTAGTCATAGTCTATAGTCTAGTCTATAGTCTAGTCTATAGTCTAGTCTATAGTCTAGTCTACAGTCTAGTCTATAGTCTAGTCTATAGTCTAGTCTGTAGTCTAGTCTATAGTCTAGTCTGTAGTCTAGTCTATAGTCTAGCCTATAGTCTAGCCTATAGTCTAGCCTATAGTCTAGACTATAGTCTAGTCTATAGTCTAGTCTATAGTCTAGTCTATAGTCTAGTCTATAGTCTAGTCTATAGTCTAGTCTATAGTCTAGTCTATAGTCTAGTCTATAGTCTAGTCTATAGTCTAGTCTATAGTCTAGTCTATAGTCTAGTCTATAGTCTAGTCTATAGTCTAGTCTATAGTCTAGTCTATAGTCTAGTCTATAGTCTAGTCTATAGTCTAGTCTATAGTCTAGTCTATAGTCTAGTCTATAGTCTAGTCTATAGTCTAGTCTATAGTCTAGTCTATAGTCTAGTCTATAGTCTAGTCTATAGTCTAGTCTATAGTCTAGTCTATAGTCTAGTCTATAATCTAGTCTATAGTCTAGTCTATAGTCTAGTCTATAGTCTAGTCTATAGTCTAGTCTATAGTCTAGTCTATAGTCTAGTCTATAGTCTAGTCTATAGTCTAGTCTATAGTCTAGTCTATAGTCTAGTCTATAGTCTAGTCTATAGTCTAGTCTATAGTCTAGTCTATAGTCTAGTCTATAGTCTAGTCTATAGTCTAGTCTATAGTCTAGTCTATAGTCTAGTCTATAGTCTAGTCTATAGTCTAGTCTATAGTCTAGTCTATAGTCTAGTCTATAGTCTAGTCTATAGTCTAGTATATAGTCTAGTCTATAGTCTAGTCTATAGTCTAGTCTATAGTCTAGTCTATAGTCTATATAGTCTAGTCTATAGTCTAGTATAGTCTATAGTCTGTCTATAGTCTAGTCTATAGTCTAGTCTATAGTCTAGTCTATAGTCTAGTCTATAGTCTAGTCTACAGTCTAGTCTATAGTCTAGTCTATAGTCTAGTTCTTAGTCTAGTCTATAGTCTAGCCTATAGTCTAGCCTATAGTCTAGCCTATAGTCTAGTCTATAGTCTAGTCTATAGTCTAGTCATATTAGTCTATAGTCTAGTCTATAGTCTAGTCTATAGTCTAGTCTATAGTCTAGTCTATAGTCTAGTCTATAGTCTAGTCTATAGTCTAGTCTATAAGTCTAGTCTATAGTCTAGTCTATAGTCCTAGTCTATAGTCTAGTCTATAGTCTAGTCTATAGTCTAGTCTCTAGTCTAGTCTATCGGTCTAGCTCTATAGTCTAGTTCTATAGTCTGTCTATAGTCTAGTCTATAGTCTAGTCTATAGTCTAGTCTATAGTCTAGTCTATAGTCTAGTCTATAGTCTAGTCTATAGTCTAGTCTATAGTCTAGTCTATAGTCTAGTCTATAGTCTAGTCTATAGTCTAGTCTATAGTCTAGTCTATAGTCTAGTCTATAGTCTAGTCTATAGTCTAGTCTATAGTCTAGTCTATAGTTAGTCTATAGTCTAGTCTATAGTCTAGTCTATAGTCTAGTCTATAGTCTAGTCTATAGTCTAGTCTATAGTCTAGTCTCTAGCTAGTCTATAGTAGTCTAGTCTAGTCTAGTCTATAGTCTAGTCTATAGTCTAGTCTATAGTCTAGTCTATAGTCTAGTCTATAGTCTAGTCTATAGTCTAGTCTATAGTCTAGTCTATAGTCTAGTCTATAGTCTAGTCTATAGTCTAGTCTATAGTCTAGTCTAGTCTAGTCTATAGTCTAGTCTATAGTCTAGTCTATAGTCTAGTCTATAGTCTAGTCTATAGTCTAGTCTATAGTCTAGTCTATAGTCTAGTCTATAGTCTAGTCTATAGTCTAGTCTATAGTCTAGTCTATAGTCTATTCTATAGTCTAGTCTCTAGTCTCTAGTCTAGTCTAGTCTAGTCTATAGTCTAGTCTATAGTCTATAGTCTAGTCTAGTCTAGTCTAGTCTAGTCTAGTCTATAGTCTAGTCTATAGTCTAGTCTATAGTCTAGTCTATAGTCTAGTCTATAGTCTAGTCTATAGTAGTCTATAGTCTAGTCTATAGTCTAGTCTATAGTCTAGTCTAGAGTCTAGTCTAGTCTAGTCTTTTAAAATTTTAAATTTAAACATATTTTCTGTAGACGTTAATATGTCATGTGGAACCTCACTTGTGGATTTGGCTTTGTTTATTATTTGAATTTATTTACATCACACATATCGTACTTTCTAGAAGAATTTCTAATATGAACGTATCACAGTAGACATTTAGATTAATTCCCTAACAACATGTTTCCCATGACTATTGTCAAATACAAAATGTTCAAATCTTTATTTTTTAATCTTCTTAAAATTTAGATTTAATTTAACAATTTTCTTTTGAATTTCGTCAATTTATTTTTATTAAAGTGTTAAGCGTATGAATTTTCTCATAGTATTTATTGTGTAGAAGTGGGTGTTTTGTATTGTACAAAAATTGTAATGAACAAATGTCATTTGTCTCAATATTAGAATTTGAGGTTTAAAGCACATTAAACGAGCCATGTATTAAGTGTTGCTGGCAACAAAATGATAAAGCAAAAACTTTACAATACAACACAATTACAAGTTGTAAATACAAGTATGAAATGTGCAAAAACTTTAGTAGGGGAAGTATAGCCAGCAAATTAAAGTAAACATAAATATCAAAGAGGGAAATGAAATTGTTGTCGAGATTTTTTATTCAAATGTAATAACTCAGGTAATGTTTGTAAAATTAAAAATGTTTTAAATTTTTTTTGTAGGATTCTTCCTTTAAATTTTGTTAAATTATTTTCCCTGAATGTGGTTATGCAGCTAAACAGCACATAAACACCACGATAAGTAAACAAATAGAAAACATTATCTTTAAATAAACTTATCTCTGGGAAATCCCTAGTACACTATCACTGATCTCTAGGGAAATTTAGATGATTTTTTTCAACTTTCACTTTGTTTCATGTTTTAAAGAAATCTGTTTGTTTTAGCTCACACCTAAGGGTTCAAAAATAATTCGAAAGTCCTAGGTTAAGAGACAAAAAGGACTAACAAAATCCATATTGTATCCTACAACATCATTCACATATTTATAACACCTAAATATTATTATGGTGAAAGTTATTCCCCAACATTTTCCATTTATTAGTCTAATAGAATTTTCATGTTATTTTTTCATAAACAAATTGAAAATTTGACCAATAAAAGGGACCAGAATATTTATATTTTTACTTTTCTATTTAAGGAATTTGAAATAACAATAACAATGTCTGTTAGACGAAAATCAAAGTCATGTCATGACATGTTATTAACTAAACAATAAACATTGCAGAAAAAGCAAAGAAAATAATGGTAGAAAAGGGAACAAATAGAGGAAAACTGATGCCATCAATCTGACTGGGCACCATAAATAAGGAAATGAAAAGAAAATATAAGAAATTGAAAAATAATAATAATAATAATAATAAATTTGTAAATAATGAAATGAAAATAAATGAATCATCATGCATAGACAATCTATAGAACTGAAGTGTTATTTTATAAAAAAAAATTAAGTACACTAAAACACGCATTTTTATCCTTAATTAAGGTCTTGACACTTTATTACTTCCAGGAAAGTAATTGTTCTTAATATCTTTAATAAAACTTGCATTTTTTCACAATTAACTTTTCAAGGCCATTAAAAAAATACCTTTATTTCATAACTTCAACTGTTTTAAGCTTAATTTATATGCAAATTATTTTTGATAAAAAGACCCACTTAGAATGTTGTGCACGTACAAATTTTACTAACGGACTATTTAAGTCTGCGTTGTATGTGTCTGAATGGCAAACTAACGAGGAAATTGAGTAAAAAATATATTTGTTGTTAAAAAAACATACTAGGAAGATGGGAAATCATGGATTCTTGAGTCACTACAGGAAAAATAAATTTTCTATTACAATTGTTTGGCATTTGACCAAAAAAGTTTCCCAAAAAGCAACAGTATACGATACGATTGTATACGATTTCATAAAAAGAACTAAAACTGAACTAGAACAGAACTTGAACAGAACTAGAACTGAACTAGAACTGAACTAGAACTGAACTAGAACGAACTAGAACTGAACTAGAACTGAACTAGAACTGAACTAGAACTGAACTAGAACTGAACTAGAACTGAACTAGAACTGAACTAGAACTGAACTGAACTAGAACTGAACTAGAACTGAACTAGAACTGAACTAGAACTGAACTAGAACTGAACTAGAACTGAACTAGAACTGAACTAGAACTGAACTAGAACTGAACTAGAACTGAACTAGAACTGAACTAGAACTGAACTAGAACTGAACTAGAACTGAAACTAGAACTGAACTAGAACTGAACTAGAACTGAACTAGAACTGAACTAGAACTGAACTAGAACTGAACTAGAACTGAACTAGAACTGAACTAGAACTGAACTAGAACTGAACTAGAACTGAACTAGAACTGAACTAGAACTGAACTAGAACTGAACTAGAACTGAACTAGAACTGAACTAGAACTGAACTAGAACTGAACTAGAACTGAACTAGAACTGAACTAGAACTGAACTAGAACTGAACTAGAACTGAACTAGAACTGAACTAGAACTGAACTAGAACTGAACTAGAACTGAACTAGAACTGAACTAGAACTGAACTAGAACTGAACTAGAACTGAACTAGAACTGAACTAGAACTGAACTAGAACTGAACTAGAACTGAACTAGAACTGAACTAGAACTGAACTAGAACTGAACTAGAACTGAACTGAACTAGAACTGAACTAGAACTGAACTAGAACTGAACTAGAACTGAACTAGAAACTGAACTAGAACTGAACTAGAACTGAACTAGAACTGAACTAGAACTGAACTAAACTGAACTAGAACTGAACTAGAACTGAACTAGAACTGAACTAGAACTGAACTAGAACTGAACTAGAACTGAACTAGAACTGAACTAGAACTGAACTAGAACTGAACTAGAACTGAACTAGAACTGAACTAGAACTGAACTAGAACTGAACTAGAACTGAACTAGACAAGAACTGAACTAGAACTGAACTAGAACTGAACTAGAACTGAACTAGAACTGAACTAGAACTGAACTAGAACTGAACTAGAACTGAACTAGAACTGAACTAGAACTGAACTAGAACTGAACTAGAACTGAACTAGAACTGAACTAGAACTGAACTAGAACTGAACTAGAACTGAACTAGAACTGAACTAGAACTGAACTAGAACTGAACTAGAACTGAACTAGAACTGAACTAGAACTGAACTAGAACTGAACTAGAACTGAACTAGAACTGAGCTAGAACTGAACTAGAACTGAACTAGAACTGAACTAGAACTGAACTAGAACTGAACTAGAACTGAACTAGAACTGAACTAGAACTGAACTAGAACTGAACTAGAACTGAACTAGAACTGAACTAGAACTGAACTAGAACTGAACTAGAACTGAACTAGAACTGAACTAGAACTGAACTAGAACTGAACTAGAACTGAACTAGAACTGAACTAGAACTGATCTAGAACTGAACTAGAACTGAACTAGAACTGAACTAGAACTGGACTAGAACTGAACTAGAACTGAACTAGAACTGAACTAGAACTGAACTAGAACTGAACTAGAACTGAACTAGAACTGAACTAGAACTGAACTAGAACTGAACTAGAACTGAACTAGAACTGAACTAGAACTGAACTAGAACTGAACTAGAACTGAACTAGAACTGAACTAGAACTGAACTAGAACTGAACTAGAACTGAACTAGAACTGAACTAGAACTGAACTAGAACTGAACTAGAACTGAACTAGAACTGAACTAGAACTGAACTAGAACTGAACTAGAACTGAACTAGAACTGACTAGAACTGAACTAGAACTGAACTAGAACTGAACTATAACTGAACTAACTGAACTAGAACTGAACTAGAATGACTAGAACTAGAACTGAACTAGAACTGAACTAGAACTGAACTAGAACTGAACTAGAACTGAACTAGAACTGAACTAGAACTGAACTAGAACTGAACTAGAACTGAACTAGAACTGAACTAGAACTGAACTAGAACTGAACTAGAACTGAACTAGAACTGAACTAGAACTGAACTAGAACTGAACTAGAACTGAACTAGAACTGAACTAGAACTGAACTAGAACTGAACTAGAACTGAACTAGAACTGAACTAGAACTGAACTAGAACTGAACTAGAACTGAACTAGAACTGAACTAGAACTGAACTAGAACTGAACTAGAACTGAACTAGAACTGAACTAGAACTGAACTAGAATTGAACTAGAACTGAACTAGAACTGAACTAGAACTGAACTATAACTGAACTAGAACTGAACTAGAACTGAACTAGAACTGAACTAGAACTGAACTAGAACTGAACTAGAACTGAACTAGAACTGAACTTGAACTGAACTAGAACTGAACTAGAACTGAACTAGAACTGAACTAGAACTGAACTAGAACTGAACTAGAACTGAACTTGAACTGAACTAGAACTGAACTAGAACTGAACTAGAACTGAACTAGAACTGAACTAGAACTGAACTAGAACTGAACTAGAACTGAACTAGAACTGAACTAGAACTGAACTAGAACTGAACTAGAACTGAACTAGAACTGAACTAGAACTGAACTAGAACTGAACTAGAACTGAACTAGAACTGAACTAGAACTGAACTAGAACTGAACTAGAACTGAACTAGAACAGAACTAGAACTGAACTAGAACTGAACTAGATCTGAACTAGAACTGAACTAGAACTGAACTAGAACTGAACTAGAACTGAACTAGAACTGAACTAGAACTGAACTAGAACTGAACTAGAACTGAACTAGAACTGAACTAGAACTGAACTAGAACTGAACTAAAGCTGATTTGGAACTGAATTATATCTAAACTTTAGTACTTTTATAACATTTTACGTACTTCTGTTATTGAATGTGATTCCTTTAAAAATTTCCATATTAGAAACGTTGACAAAAACTCTTTAAAGTACAAAAGAAAAAAATCTTGAAATATTGTTAAGTGAAAATGAAAGCAAGCATGTGTTGCATGCAATATATCATAAATAAAGAAAGATAAAATTGTCTACATAAAACGGTGAATTAATGCATAGCTATGTATGAAGAAAAACAAACTTTGTACAAAAGGAAATACAAGAGAAGAAAAAATAAAACATGATAAAAGGAAAATTCACTATAATACTTTGAAGTTGGCTGGAAACGGAGTTTGTCATTTATAACAAAAGCTGTTAAATACACATTTACAGTACAAGCAAAACCCCCCTTAAAGCTAAAACAATAAAATAGCAGAGGAAACAAAACTTAGATGAGCCGATTTACAAAGACTGTGGAAAATGACAAAAAACAAACTCCAAGGAAAAAATAATAAGAAAAAAACTATTAAATTGCTTTGAAACTTTATTATGTTGACACTATAAAGAAAGCAAATTTTTTGTTTATTCGAACATGTTGCTACAAAGTGTAAAATTCTATGAAAAAAGAACATATAAAATGAACAAACGGAGCATGAAAATGGCAAACGTAAAACATTTCGTTCAATTTAAATTTTAAATAAAAATTTCTCTATTAAACACTAAAATTAAATAACTCAAAGAAACCATTTACATTTATATTTTTTATTAATGGCTTTATTTAAAGTTTTCTTGTAAAACAAGTCACAAAACAAAACTAAATAAGTATTTAATTTATGCAAAGTATCATGGTTTTTCAAAAGAACAATTTTTTTTTCTATTGTGGTTCTATTTGCATGAACAATTGCTGTTGACAAAAGTTAAGAAACTAAAAACTATGTAAAATTAAAGTAAAAATTAAGTGCTTGTTCACTTTTTTGGCAACATTATTTTTAATGCAAAAACTTTTTATAAATGTTCAAAAAAAAAAATACTTGTTTTACATTGAAAGTTATTTAAAAAATTGCCCACAAAAACTTTCTGGGACGTTTTCTGAGAAATGAAATGTTGATGGTTGAAAATACATTTTTTGCTGAAATTAAACTTATAGGTCTCATTTAGAATTATTGGCAACAATTTGTCAATTAATTAAACTTTATAGTTACTTTCAAGTTCCGAACTTTTTCAAAATTAAGATTTTTAGTGTTTTTAATAATCCGTATCATTCATGAATAGGAGTCCGGAGCGTATGAGTGATATTTTTTATAAATGGAGTTCCATATTCATCATACGTTTTGTGTAAGATCTGAACTAGAACGAAACTAGAACAAAACTGAAGTAGAACTGAACTAGAACTGAACTAGAACTGAACTAGAACTGAACTAGAACTGAACTAGAACTGAACTAGAACTGAATTAGAACTGAACTAGAACTGAACTAGAACTAGAACTGAACTAGAACTGAACTAGAACTGAACTAGAACTGAACTAGAACTGAACTAGAACTGAACTAGAACTGAACTAGAACTGAACTAGAACTGAACTAGAACTGAACTAGAACTGAACTAGAACTGAACTAGAACTGAACTAGAACTGAACTAGAACTGAACTAGAACTGAACTAGAACTGAACTAGAACTGAACTAGAACTGAACTAGAACTGAACTAGAACTGAACTAGAACTGAACTAGAACTGAACTAGAACTGAACTAGAACTGAACTAGAACTGAACTAGAACTGAACTAGAACTGAACTAGAACTGAACTAGAACTGAACTAGAACTGAACTAGAACTGAACTAGAACTGAACTAGAACTGAACTAGAACTGAACTAGAACTGAACTAGAACTGAACTAGAACTGAACTAGAACTGAACTAGAACTGAACTAGAACTGAACTAGAACTGAACTAGAACTGAACTAGAACTGAACTAGAACTGAACTAGAACTGAACTAGAACTGAACTAGAACTGAACTAGAACTGAACTAGAACTGAACTAGAACTGAACTAGAACTGAACTAGAACTGAAACTAGAAACTGAACTAGAACTGAACTAGAACTGAACTAGAACTGAACTAGAACTGAACTAGAACTGAACTAGAACTGAACTAGAACTGAACTAGAACTGAACTAGAACTGAACTAGAACTGAACTAGAACTGAACTAGAACTGAACTAGAACTGAACTAGAACTAGAACTGAACTAGAACTGAACTAGAACTGAACTAGAACTGAACTAGAACTGACTAGAACTGAACTAGAACTGAACTAGAACTGAACTAGAACTGAACTAGAACTGAACTAGAACTGAACTAGAACTGAACTAGAACTGAACTAGAACTGAACTAGAACTGAACTAGAACTGAACTAGAACTGAACTAGAACTGAACTAGAACTGAACTAGAACTGAACTAAACTGAACTAGAACTGAACTAGAACTGAACTAGAACTGAACTAGAACTGAACTAGAACTGAACTAGAACTGAACTAGAACTGAACTAGAACTGAACTAGAACTGAACTAGAACTGAACTAGAACTGAACTAGAACTGAACTAGAACTGAACTAGAACTGAACTAGAACTGAACTAGAACTGAACTAGAACTGAACTAGAACTGAACTAGAACTGAACTAGAACTGAACTAGAACTGAACTAGAACTGAACTAGAACTGAACTAGAACTGAACTAGAACTGAACTAGAACTGAACTAGAACTGAACTAGAACTGAACTAGAACTGAACTAGAACTGAACTAGAACTGAACTAGAACTGAACTAGAACTGAACTAGAACTGAACTAGAACTGAACTAGAACTGAACTAGAACTGAACTAGAACTGAACTAGAACTGAACTAGAACTGAACTAGAACTGAACTAGAACTGAACTAGAACTGAACTAGAACTGAACTAGAACTGAACTAGAACTGAACTAGAACTGAACTAGAACTGAACTAGAACTGAACTAGAACTGAACTAGAACTGAACTAGAACTGAACTAGAACTGAACTAGAACTGAACTAGAACTGAACTAGAACTGAACTAGAACTGAACTAGAACTGAACTAGAACTGAACTAGAACTGAACTAGAACTGAACTAGAACTGAACTAGAACTGAACTAGAACTGAACTAGAACTGAACTAGAACTGAACTAGAACTGAACTAGAACTGAACTAGAACTGAACTAGAACTGAACTAGAACTGAACTAGAACTGAACTAGAACTGAACTAGAACTGAACTAGAACTGAACTAGAACTGAACTAGAACTGAACTAGAAACTGAACTAGAACTGAACTAGAACTGAACTAGAACTGAACTAGAACTGAACTAGAACTGAACTAGAACTGAACTAGAACTGAACTAGAACTGAACTAGAACTGAACTAGAACTGAACTAGAACTAGAACTGAACTAGAACTGAACTAGAACTGAACTAGAACTGAACTAGAACTGAACTAGAACTAGAACTGAACTAGAACTGAACTGGAACTGAACTAGAACTGAACTAGAACTGAACTAGAACTGAACTAGAACTGAACTAGAACTGAACTAGAACTGAACTAGAACTGAACTTGAACTGAACTAGAACTGAACTTGAACTGAACTTGAACTGAACTAGAACTGAACTAGAACTGAACTAGAACTGAACTAGAACTGAACTAGAACTGAACTAGAACTGAACTAGAACTGAACTAGAACTGAACTAGAACTGAACTAGAACTGAACTAGAACTGAACTAGAACTGAACTAGAACTGAACTAGAACTGAACTAGAACTGAACTAGAACTGAACTAGAACTGAACTAGAACTGAACTAGAACTGAACTAGAACTGAACTAGAACTGAACTAGAACTGAACTAGAACTGAACTAGAACTGAACTAGAACTGAACTAGAACTGAACTAGAACTGAACAACTAGAACTGAACTAGAACTGAACTAGAACTGAACTAGAACTGAACTAGAACTGAACTAGAACTGAACTAGAACTGAACTAGAACTGAACTAGAACTGAACTAGAACTGAACTAGAACTGAACTAGAACTGAACTAGAACTGAACTAGAACTGAACTAGAACTGAACTAGAACTGAACTAGAACTGAACTAGAACTGAACTAGAACTGAACTAGAACTGAACTAGAACTGAACTAGAACTGAACTAGAACTGAACTAGAACTGAACTAGAACTGAACTAGAACTGAACTAGAACTGAACTAGAACTGAACTAGAACTGAACTAGAACTGAACTAGAACAGAACTAGAACTGAACTAGAACTGAACTAGAACTGAACTAGAACTGAACTAGAACTGAACTAGAACTGAACTAGAACTGAACTAGAACTGAACTAGAACTGAACTAGAACTGAACTAGAACTGAACTAGAACTGAACTAGAACTGAACTAGAACTGAACTAGAACTGAACTAGAAACTGAACTAGAACTGAACTAGAACTGAACTAGAACTGAACTAGAACTGAACTAGAACTGAACTAGAACTGAACTAGAACTGAACTAGAACTGAACTAGAACTGAACTAGAACTGAACTAGAACTGAACTAGAACTGAACTAGAACTGAACTAGAACTGAACTAGAACTGAACTAGAACTGAACTAGAACTGAACTAGAACTGAACTAGAACTGAACTAGAACTGAACTAGAACTGAACTAGAACTGAACTAGAACTGAACTAGAACTGAACTAGAACTGAACTAGAACTGAACTAGAACTGAACTAGAACTGAACTAGAACTGAACTAGAACTGAACTAGAACTGAACTAGAACTGAACTAGAACTGAACTAGAACTGAACTAGAACTGAACTAGAACTGAACTAGAACTGAACTAGAACTGAACTAGAACTGAACTAGAACTGAACTAGAACTGAACTAGAACTGAACTAGAACTGAACTAGAACTGAACTAGAACTGAACTAGAACTGAACTAGAACTGAACTAGAACTAAAACTGAACTAGAACTGAACTAGAACGAAACTAGAACTGAACAGATTCTGGTTAGCTATATTGTATTTTAATTTTATATTTATTACAATTGTTATTAATTCATACCCACATATTTAACAAATAAATGACATGAAGTCTATGTAATTAAAATTAAATTAAACAATTATTTAAATCATCTCTTCATGAAGCCTTTTAATCCCCGAAACTACAAGTATTATTTACATTACTGTATCAAACAACAATCACGTAGTTGAGACTACATGATAGTAATTATTTTAAATCCCTTAATAACCTTTTACATGTTTTAATTTAAAATCACACCTAAAAGTATGTTGCACCAACTCATTATATGCTTATAAACTATGATTATTAAAAATTCATGAGATTTGCTCTAATAATAAAACTACGCTTTCTAAAGTTAATAGTAATTAGCAAAAAAACAAAATACTAATTCCCAAATTAGCTAACACGTCCTTGTAAACTCAAGTAAATATTTAAAAACGAACGTAACGCACACTATATTATTCGCAAAAACATATTAACACACATTTTGTGTGTGTTTGTATGTATTCCATTTAACTTGAAAAACACAACCAAAAAACATTTTACATTTATTGAAATATCGTGTACAATTTGTGCGATGTTTCAGTTTGGCTAAATGCAATTTGCTTGTTATTTTTTTCCGGAATTTTTGTCATAAATGTATGTGACAACATTTATTATTTGCTATCTTTCGGTGCCATACAGATTCACACTAGAGACTTACACCTACAGTTTTCCCTCCAAACGGCCACAAATTTATTGCCTAGGAATTTTGGTTATCAGAAGTGTGAGTGTAAAATAAATCATAGCATAATTTTAAGCTGTTAACAGCGATTTTAATTTATATGAGTAAATAGTAGGAGTGCAAATAAATATTTATATTAAAAGGATATATGTGAAACAAGCACTTCTCATAAATAATATGCATACGAAGATCAAAAAATGTTTACAAAAATAAAGAAATCAAATTTTCATTAAAGCACTAGATAATACATTCCTCTGATATATAAGAACGATATAGCAAACATGATCAACGTATGTTGTTAATGTTATCAGATTTTTTTTATATTTGGATAATATTTTGCTCTTATCATTCTTCTCTTAAACAAAAAACTGAAAAATTTTAATATTTGCTATTTTATTAATTCATAAATAATTTATTGTATTTTTCCTGCAAGCTTTCCGCAGTAATAGTTAAATATAATAAAGTCATTTGTAACTTAATTGGGCATTAAAATTAATTATTAATTTTTAAGCCTCAAAGGGGTTTCATTACAATTATATTTAAATGTCGTTTAATAAATTATTTATGCATTATTTATATTAGTTGCTACATTTAAAATACATCAGACAACAATTTCATAAAATGTAAATTTTTTTAGGAATTTTATTTTTTTATTTTTTTATTTCAAGTTCATTTCTAGTTCAGTTCATGCACATAACGTATGATGAATGTTGAACTCCATATTTAAAAATATCACTCATGCGCCCAGAATAAATAATAAAAAGTTAATATATGAAAAAGTTCCAAACTACAAATTACTTACATCAGTTCTAGTGCAGTTTAGTTCATACTAGTTCAGTTCTAGTTCAGTTCTAGTTCAGTTCTAGTTCAGTTCTAGTTCAAGTTCTACTTTAGTTCTAGTTCAGATTTTCTAAGTTCTATTTCAGTCAGTTCTAGTTCTAGTTCAGTTCTAGTTCAGTTCTAGTTCAGTTCTAGTTCAGTTCTAGTTCAGTTTAGTTCTGTTCTAGTTCTAGTTCTGTTCTAGTAGTTCTAGTCAGTTCTAGTTCAGTTCTAGTTCAGTTCTAGTTCAGTTCTAGTTCGTTCTAGTTCAGTTCTAGTTCAGTTCTAGTTCAGTTCTAGTTCAGTTCTAGTTCAGTTCTAGTTCAGTTCTAGTTCAGTTCTAGTTCAGTTCTAGTTCAGTTCTAGTTCAGTTCTAGTTCAGTTCTAGTTCAGTTCTAGTTCTGTTCTAGTTCTGTTCTAGTTCTGTGCTATTTCTGTTCTAGTTCTGTTCTATTCTGTTCTAGTTCTGTTCTAGTTCTGTTCTATTCTGTTCTAGTTCTGTTCTAGTTCTGTTTCGAGTTCTGTTCTGTTTCTAGTTCTGTTCTAGTTCTGTTCTAGTTCTGTTATAGTCTGTTCAGTCTGTTCTAGTTTCTGTTCTAGTACTGTTCTAGTTCTGTTATAGTTCTGTTCGTCTAGTTCTGTTCTAGTTCTAGTTTTCTGTTCTGTTCTAGTTCTGTTCTAGTTCTGTTCTATGTCTGTTCTAGTTCTGTTCTAGTTTCTGTTCTAGTTTCTGTTCTAGTTCTGTTCTGTTCTGTTCTGTTCTAGTTCTGTTCTAGTTCTGTTCTAGTTCTGTTCTAGTTTCTGTTATGTTCTAGTTCTGTTCTAGTTCTGTTTATTGTTCTAGTTCTGTAGTTCTGTTCTAGTTCTGTTCTAGTTCTGTTCTAGTTCTGTTCTAGTTCTGTTCTAGTTCTGTTCTAGTTCTGTTCTAGTTCTGTTCTAGTTCTGTTCTAGTTCTGTTCTAGTTCTGTTCTAGTTCTGTTCTAGTTCTGTTCTAGTTCTGTTCTAGTTCTGTTCTAGTTCTGTTCTAGTTCTGTTCTAGTTCTGTTCTATTTCTGTTCTATTTCTGTTCTATTTCTGTTCTAGTTCTGTTCTAGTTCTGTTCTAGTTCTGTTCTAGTTCTGTTCTAGTTCTGTTCTAGTTACTGTTCTAGTTCTGTTCTAGTTCTGTTCTAGTTCAGTTCTAGTTCTGTTCTAGTTCTGTTCTAGTTCTGTTCTAGTTCTGTTCTAGTTCTGTTCTATTTCTGTTCTAGTTCTGTTCTAGTTCTGTTCTAGTTCTGTTCTAGTTCTGTTCTAGTTCTGTTCTAGTTCTGTTATAGTTCTGTTCTAGTTCTGTTCTAGTTCTGTCTAGTTCTGTTCTAGTTCTGTTCTAGTTCTGTTCTAGTTCTGTTCTAGTTCTGTTCTAGTTCTGTTCTAGTTCTGTTCTAGTTCTGTTCTAGTTCTGTTCTAGTTCTGTTCTAGTTTGTTCTAGTTCTGTTCTAGTTCTGTTATAGTTCTGTTCTAGTTCTGTTCTAGTTCTGTTCTAGTTACTGTTCTAGTTCTGTTCTAGTTCGTTCTAGTTCTGTTCTAGTTTGTCTTCTAGTTCTGTTCTAGTTCTGTTCTAGTTCTGTTCTATTTCTGTTCTATTTCTGTTCTAGTTCTGTTCTAGTTCTGTTCTAGTTCTGTTCTAGTTCTGTTCTAGTTCTGTTCTAGTTCTGTTCTAGTTCTGTTCTGTTCTAGTTCTGTTCTAGTTCTGTTCTAGTTCTTTTCTGTTCTAGTTCTGTTATAGTTCTGTTCTAGTTCTGTTCTAGTTCTGTTCTAGTTCTGTTCTAGTTCTGTTCTAGTTCTGTTCTAGTTCTGTTCTAGTTCTGTTCTAGTTCTGTTCTAGTTCTGTTCTAGTCTGTTCTAGTTCTGTTCTAGTTCTGTTCTAGTTCTGTTCTAGTTCTGTTCTAGTTCTGTTCTAGTTCTGTTCTAGTTCTGTTCTAGTTCTGTTCTAGTTCTGTTCTATTTCTGTTCTATTTCTGTTCTATTTCTGTTCTAGTTCTGTTCTAGTTCTGTTCTAGTTCTGTTCTAGTTCTGTTCTAGTTCTGTTCTAGTACTGTTCTAGTTCTGTTCTAGTTCTGTTCTAGTTCAGTTCTAGTTCTGTTCTATTCTGTCAGTTCTGTTCTAGTTCGTTCTAGTTCTGTTCTAGTTCTGTTCTAGTTCTGTTCTAGTTCTGTTCTAGTTCTGTTCTAGTTCTGTTCTAGTTCTGTTCTAGTTCTGTTCTAGTTCTGTTCTAAGTTCTGTTCTAGTTCTGTTCTAGTTCTTGTTCTAGTTTCTGTTCTAGTTCTGTTCTAGTTCGGTTCTAGTTCTGTTCTAGTTCTGTTCTAGTTCTGTTCTAGTTCTGTTCTAGTTCTGTTCTAGTTTCTGTTCTAGTTCTGTTCTAGTTCTGGTTCTAGTTCTGTTATAGTCTTGTTCTAGTTCTGTTCTAGTTCTGTTCTAGTTCTGTTCTAGTTCTGTGTTAGTTGCTTGAGTTCTGTTCTAGTTCTGTTCTAGTTCTGTTCTAGTTTCTGTTCTAGTTCTGTTCTAGTTCGGTTCTAGGTTTCTAGTTCTAGTTCTAGTTTTCTAGTTCTGTTCTAGTTCTGTTCTAGTTTCTGTTCTAGTTCTGTTCGAGTTCTGTTTCGTTATGTTCTGTTCTGTTCTAGATCTGTTCTAGTTCTGTTCTAGTTCTGTTCTAGTTCAGTTCTAGTTCATTCTAGTTTCAGTTCTAGTTCATTCTAGTTCAGTTCTAGTTCAGTTCTAGTTCAGTTCTAGTTCGTTCTAGTTCAGTTCTAGTTCAGTTCTAGTTCGTTCTAGTTCAGTTCTAGTTCAGTTCTAGTTCAGTTATAGTTCAGTTCTAGTTCAGTTCTAGTTCAGTTCTAGTTCAGTTCTAGTTCAGTTCTAGTTCAGTTCTAGTTCAGTTCTAGTTCAGTTCTAGTTCAGTTCTAGTTCTGTTCTAGTTCAGTTCTAGTTCAGTTCTAGTTCAGTTCTAGTTCAGTTCTAGTTCAGTTCTAGTTCAGTTCGACTTCAGTTCTAGTTCAGTTCTAGTTCAGTTCTAGTTCAGTTCTAGTTCAGTTCTAGTTCAGTTCTAGTTCAGTTCTAGTTCAGTTCTAGTTCAGTTCTAGTTCTGTTCTAGTTCTGTTCTAGTTCTGTTCTAGTTCTGTTCTAGTTCTGTTCTAGTTCTGTTCTAGTTCTGTTCTAGTTCTGTTCTAGTTCAGTTCTAGTTCAGTTCTAGTTCAGTTCTAGTTCAGTTCTTTTTTAAAAAACTATCTTAAGTCTATAAAAACAAAATTTAATTTAAATTTCTTTAGCATTTTCCTTTTCGTTGCATTTATTTGAAAACTAAATATTTATGTTAATTCAATAATTGAAAACTCATTAAGTAAATGTCGTTTAAAAAATCAATTAATTATATTTAAAACGTTTTGATATTGTACTTACATAAGATAGCATTAACAGATAAATCAATTTAAAATTACAAGAAGTATGACAAATCCACTTACTGTTGTCGCTGACCTCTTGTCTTGTGCTTTAAAAAGAACATACTGTGGTGTGTTGGTAATGTAGACATTAGGGTGGTAGTTAAGAAGACAAATAATTATGAAAATGATTTTTTGTTTCTTCATTGATGAAATTAATAAAAATATATGTATGTAATGCATATTTTTAAAGTTTTTGCAAAATATTATCTATTGGAGATGTTTATATGTTCTATGCAATGGCAACCTGTCTAATATTTAAACATTAATACAGCTTCTTGTATAAGAACACACACCTGACTACTCCAGCCAAAAAGGCAAAAATTTCTTTAGAATTTAATTGTTTTCAATTGAATTTAACTTTTCAAATAAATCATTAACAGTCACTAACTTGAGTACATACTTATGACTTTAAAAGAATATTAAATTCCACATTCAATAGAAATATTTCAAAGAAATTCAAAACCATTTACCTTGAACATGTTCTTCGTTATTTTAGATTCTTTAATGAAATGAATTGGTTTGTTTTTGGCAAAAGTTAAATAAAATCACGAAAAATTCTATGCAAAAGGTAATTATTTTAATTAAATAAATTTTATGGAAATAATTAAAATTGTCTGATTTAAATGTAAACGTAAGGTAAACAATATGAACATAAATCTGGGTACTTAAATTTGAAATATACAAGAGTTTGAACAACATTTAATTTCTTTCGTTATAAAATAAAATCTTATTTGGCTTTAAAAACATAAACTTTTTAGAACACTTTTGTGATGTAAGCTAGTTTTGTGTAACTTAATGTTAGTTGCAATAATGTACTAACACTTTATATATATTTTACAGTCATTCATTCAAAATATTTTATTGTTGTTAAAAAAATAAACCTTTTTTCAAATGGACAATATGGGGGTAATTTCGTGCAGACCATTAACCATTTGAAAAAAATTTCTTATACTTACCCAGCAAAAAAAATTTGAAGTTGTTAAAGAAGAAGGGATATTTTCATGATTTGTTTTGTACGTATTCTATTTAATGCGTTTTAAATACATGCCTAAATTCTAATAAATTTGTCATCAGTGAAGGCATGAAAAATGCACCCAAATTCACTCATGTAACTCCACTATAGGAATTGTAATATTTTACTATAATTTGGTATTCTCTTAGGAGATTTAACGAAAATGTGCATTTCATACAATAAATATTAAAAATTACATTAATTTTTTTATTAGATTTTTGTTTTTGTAGGTACCTACCTACCTAGTATTATTAAGTCCATTTTAACATTAATAAGAGAAGGGAAAAACCAAGACTGTTTAACGGATTTTAAAACACAATGGGTATTTTTCTTCTGCATGAATTTAAATCCAATAAAAATCAGTTACTTATGTTTTATCTTATTTTATTTTTATCAATATCACACAAAAAAATTATTTAAATATTGATAATTAAATCGAAATACCATTATTAATGCATTTTTAAATAAATATAGTGCACCAATGAAAATTCGCTTGAGAATCATCGAATATTCATTGGTTATAAGAACTCATTTAAATGGCGAACTATTTTTCCAAATACGAACACATGCGTGCCAATGACACGCTAATGTTAAAATCATGCATGTTTCCCCTAAATATGAACCAGTTCATTATCAGTTCAACCCATGCATTTACTACTTTTTTTGCACGTCTTTTTTTGCTGGGTAATAATATTATTCATACAAAGTTGATACAAAATAGCTCTAATTTCCTTTCAACTATGGGATAATTTTTATAAGATAATAATGCTAGTTTCTTGTTATTTTCATTATGAAAATCCCCACAAGATTTTTTTTAATTTGGAAACAAAAATAAAAACAAAACTTTTGCACATGAAAAGTCACATGACCTGAATATGTTGCTCATATGCTTAAACTAAAGCGAACGGTTATAGAAAACTTTAAAATAAAAGGGAAATAACATTTTACCTTTTCGAGTATTACATTAGAAGAAAAATGTTATACTATTTGTGTCCTAATCCCCGTATTCATAAAGATATTAATCGTTTATTTTAGGTTTATTATTCACATTTTCCATACAAAATTCTTACAATAAACCATCAACAGCTTTATTAAGCATTTATGGATACGAGGTTAAGTATGTAGAGGAAAACGTATGTAAATTTAGTTCTGTTCTAGTACTGTTCTAGTTCTGTTCTAGTTCTGTTCTAGTTCTGTTCTAGTTCTGTTCTGTTCTAGTTCTGTTCTAGTTCTGTTCTAGTTCAGTTCTAGTTCAGTTCTAGTTCAGTTCTAGTTCAGTTCTAGTTCAGTTCTAGTTCAGTTCTAGTTCAGTTCTAGTTCAGTTCTAGTTCAGTTCTAGTTCTGTTCTAGTTCAGTTCTAGTTCAGTTCTAGTTCTGTTCTAGTTCTGTTCTAGTTCTGTTCTAGTTCTGTTCTAGTTCTGTTCTAGTTCTGTTCTAGTTCTGTTCTAGTTCTGTTCTAGTTCTGTTCTAGTTCTGTTCTAGTTCTGTTCTAGTTCTGTTCTAGTTCTGTTCTAGTTAGTCTGTTCTAGTTCTGTTCTAGTCTGTTCTAGTTCTGTTCTAGTTCTGTTCTAGTTCTGTTCTAGTTCTGTTCTAGTTCTGTTCTAGTTCTGTTCTAGTTCTGTTCTAGTTCTGTTCTAGTTCTGTTCTAGTTCTGTTCTAGTTCTGTTCTAGTTCTGTTCTAGTTCTGTTCTAGTTCTGTTCTAGTTCTGTTCTAGTTCTGTTCTAGTTCTGTTCTAGTTCTGTTCTAGTTCTGTTCTAGTTCTGTTCTAGTTCTGTTCTAGTTCTGTTCTAGTTCTGTTCTAGTTCTGTTCTAGTTCTGTTCTAGTTCTGTTCTAGTTCTGTTCTAGTTCTGTTCTAGTTCTGTTCTAGTTCTGTTCTAGTTCTGTTCTAGTTCTGTTCTAGTTCTGTTCTAGTTCTGTTCTAGTTCTGTTCTAGTTCTGTTCTAGTTCTGTTCTAGTTCTGTTCTAGTTCTGTTCTAGTTCTGTTCTAGTTCTGTTCTAGTTCTGTTCTAGTTCTGTTCTAGTTCTGTTCTAGTTCTGCTCCAGTTCTGCTCCAGTTCTGTTCAAGTTTTGTTATATTTCAATTTTGTTCTGCTCCAATTGTATTTAGTTCTGTTCTTATGAACAATTTATTACAACATTTAATTTATTTTTCAAATTATGCAAAGTATAATTATAATTTTTATCTTTTTCATAAAGTTCTATATGTAAATACTCATTTCATTGTTGGTATTATAGCTGAGTCACAACTGCAACAATTCATTAACCACTTTAATTACCACAACATGACGCAACAACATTTTTAATTGACCACATGTGAAATTTTTTCAGTTGTCAATAAGTTTTTTTTTTTTCATTGTCTGTTCTGGTATTTAATCACTTGAAAAATGTAAATTTACACTTGAGCAAATAAGTACATGTATTGAATGACCACAGAAATACAAATAATATTACATTTGTTTAAAACAAGTGGTCACAAAATATTTTTAAAAAATGACAGGAACAAATTTACTGATATAAAAATATAAAACTATTGGGGTGCGCCAACTTTAACCTGAAATGCACAAATAAAAATCGGGGCAAATAAAACAATGTTATATTTTGCAGTAGTAAAACTTGAAAAATAAAATTTACTATTGGAAAAGGATTTTTACAGAAAATTTATATCAATTTGAATAAATTTGCAAATACCAGCGTCTTACATATTTAATGCTTTTATTATTTAATATTTTTTGTTCACTTATTTATTCGTTCATTCATATCTGATGCATTTAATTTTAAATAATTAATTCTTATTTTCGTTTCTTTTATTTATTTAAATGTTAAATTGTAAAGAGAAATAACAAACTGATCAGACACATTTTCTTTATGGTTCAATTTATAGTAATTTCATTTCACTTTCATTTAGTGTATCCTTTACCGCAGTCATGAAGATATACATAAGACTATCAATCCGTTTGCAATTTTGTAAATTAGCTGAAAAATATACGGTCTCGTCATAGACAGAGATATTGTTTAAGCTACGTCCGTCTAGCCGTTAAAACCAGACTTTCTCATTTGTTTAAGTACTTTAAACTAAAGGGTACATTAAAGTCGTTATAGTCTATCGTCTACTTATCAATGGCATTGTTAAGTTTTCTTTTATATTGTCACTGCTGTTTAATAGTGCAACTACATATTGTGGTTTGCCACATACACACACATACAACAAATTGACGCCTTAAATATGCATGTATCATATGTTTTTGCAAATTTTTCCTCATGTAAAAGATGTTTTTTGTTTAAATGCAACATTGAGTTGCAAAGTAGCAACTTTAATAAAAACAAGTGAATGTAATATGTAAATACAAGCGAACATGAGAACAATTGAAACTTGTGGTGACATATTGTAAAAAGATGTTGGTTTCCTGGTGCAAGTTTTTGTTGTTTCGACTTTTTCATGTTAGTGAAAAATTAATGAAAAACATGTGGTAAACTAAATTATTAGTGTAATGAACAATATTCAACAAAAAAGGGTATTGTTTTGCAACAATTAAAACAGAAATCAAAAGTCTTAATTTTATAAAAAATGGAAATAATTGTAATTTGAAAAAACAAGTTTTACCAAAGGGAGGATTAAGCATGTCATCATCTATAAACAGACTAAAGGGGAAACGGTAGGAACTAACTAACTAACTAACTAACTAACTAACTAACTAACTAACTAACTAACTAACTAACTAACTAACTAACTAACTAACTAACTAACTAACTAACTAACTAACTAACTAACTAACTAACTAACTAACTAACTAACTAACTACTAACTAACTAACTAACTACTAACTAACTAACTAACTAACTAACTACTAACTAACTAACTAACTAACTAACTAACTAACTAACTAACTAACTACTAACTAACTAACTAACTAACTAACTAACTAACTAACTAACTAACTAACTACTAACTAACTAACTAACTACTAACTAACTAACTAACTAACTAACTAACTAACTAACTAACTAACTAACTAACTAACTAACTAACTAACTAACTAACTAACTAACTAACTAACTAACTAACTAACTAACTAACTAACTAACTAACTAACTAACTAAC
The DNA here is from genome assembly GCF_015586225.1 of Lucilia sericata. Lineage (NCBI taxonomy): Eukaryota > Metazoa > Arthropoda > Insecta > Diptera > Calliphoridae > Lucilia > Lucilia sericata. The sequence goes on from NW_023995238.1 coordinate 47,274, forward strand.
TAACTAACTAACTAACTAACTAACTAACTAACTAACTAACTAACTAACTAACTAACTAACTAACTAACTAACTAACTAACTAACTAACTAACTAACTAACTACTAACTAACTAACTAACTAACTAACTAACTAACTAACTAACTAACTAACTAACTAACTAACTAACTACTAACTAACTAACTAACTAACTAACTAACTAACTAACTAACTAACTAACTACTAACTAACTAACTAACTAACTAACTAACTAACTACTAACTAACTAACTAACTAACTAACTAACTAACTAACTAACTAACTAACTAACTAACTAACTAACTAACTAACTAACTAACTACTAACTAACTACTAACTAACTAACTAACTAACTAACTAACTAACTACTAACTAACTAACTAACTAACTAACTAACTAACTAACTAACTAACTAACTAACTAACTAACTAACTAACTAACTAACTAACTAACTAACTAACTAACTAACTAACTAACTAACTAACTAACTAACTAACTAACTAACTAACTAACTACTAACTAACTAACTAACTAACTAACTACTAACTAACTAACTAACTAACTAACTAACTAACTAACTAACTAACTAACTAACTAACTAACTAACTAACTAACTAACTAACTAACTAACTAACTAACTAACTAACTAACTAACTAACTAACTAACTACTAACTAACTAACTACTAACTAACTAACTAACTAACTAACTAACTAACTAACTAACTAACTAACTAACTAACTAACTAACTAACTAACTAACTAACTAACTAACTAACTAACTACTAACTACCTAACTAACTAACTACTAACTAACTAACTAACTAACTAACTAACTAACTGCAAAAATTTTCACAATTTTTCCATAAAAATGTAGTTTTTTTTGGTATTTTTCTACAGCAAATTTTAGAACTATTCTAGGAAAATATCACATTTTTTTCCTAGAATAGAAATATCACAATTTTTAAATGAAAAATTTCATAACTTTTGTATGAATCATTTAAAAATTTCCTAGAAAATTTTTTTAATTTTCTTTGAAAAATATTATAGATTTTCTGTTTAAAACTAGAATGGGTTAAATATATACTTATTAACCACTGGACCAGAAAATAATTCTAAATTTCCGAAACATACAACTTATTTTTTTTATATAATTTAACAGAATATTATTTGCAAATTATTGAGAATTTAGCTTTTAATTTATAACTTATATATTAAATACAAAATAAAAGAGCTGATTATTTATTTATATCCCCATATTTTAGAATTTTTTTTCATAAATTTTTTTTCAGGTAATAAATATTATTTATTTAGCTGCTCTCAGTTATTTTCGAAGATTTATTTCCTATTTAAATGCAACATTTAAAAAAATATAAACAAAATATTTGAGTATTTGGGTGTACTGCAAAAATTTTCCAAGAAAGTAATATTATTAAAACGATTTTTTAATCAAAATAATATTTTTTTTCATGTTCTAATTTTATTACAGGAAATTTTTAACATAAATCTAATACAGAATACAATTCCAAACAAATTCATGATATTTATTGGAAACAATTTTTAGCCATTTTTAACGAAAATAATACTAAAATAAAATAGACAAAAGTCTATTTGTTAACAAACAAACGTACACTGAACGTATGATGAATATTTAATTCCATACATGAAAAATATCACTCATACGACCAGATTAACTAAAAAAAAATTGAAAATCCATCAAAACAAATGGACTTTCTGCAAATTGAAATATATATTTTTTTGCTTTAGTTGTGAGTGATTGAAATAAAAAAGAAAATCATTTTAGTGACTAGTTAAAAGACCAGAGTGAAATTGAAATTTTTTGTATTTAAGACTTTTCTTTTTCTTAATTTTCTTCTTCTTATGAATATCCTTTCATAAATGTTTTATAAATAGTTTATATGGTAATATTTTTTTAATTTAGCCTTAAATTAGACTCTAGACTAGACTCTGTACTAGACCGTAGGCTCTAGATGAGATTAAACTAAAAAATTGCTTTTTAACAAGATTCTAAATTAGAGATTTAAATCTAGACTATGCTCTAGATTTGACTCTAGACTAGTTTATACTAGGCTGTAAACTTCTAGACTTGTGACCCGATTTGTGACTAGACTGAATACTAGATACTAGACTCTACTCTATGTTAGACTCTAAACTGGTTTAGACTAAACTTTAAACTTTTAACTAGATACCCTTCACTCTATACAACACTATAAACTAGAATCTAGAGCAGACTCTAGACTGAACTGTAGACTAGAACATAGACAAGACTATACTAGACTCTACATTTGAATCTATTTTAGACGCTATAAGACTCTAAACAAGGCTACAGACTAGACTATGGACAAAACTCTGGACTAGACTCTAGACTAGTTTGACAATACTGTAAACTTCTAGACGACATATCCTAGATAAAAGACTAGATAGAAGACTAAATACTAGACTCTACACTCTATATTTGACTCTATACTTGACCAAACTCTAAACTACTCTGGACTCTATAAATGATTGTAGAATAGCCTCTAGACTAGACCTCAGAATAGACTCCAGCGTGTATTCTAAATTAGATTTTAGATTAGACTTTAGACCAGATATTAGACTAGAATCTAGGCTATACTCTAGGCTAAATTCTATATTACTAGACTCCAAACTATAATGTACACTAGACTCTAATCTATACTAAACTCTACGCTAGACTCTAGACTAGACTCTTGACTAGACTCTAGTCTATACTCTAGACTAGACTCTATACTGTACTCTAGACTAGACTCCAGACTAGACTCTAGACTAGACTCTAGACTAGACTCTAGACTAGACTCTAGACTAGACCCTAGACTAAACTCTAGGCTAGACTCTAGATTAGACTCTCGACTAGACTCTAGACTAGACTAGACTATACTAGACTCTAGACTAGACTAGACTCTAGACTAGACTAGACTCTAGACTAGACTAGACTAGACTAGACTAGACTAGACTAGACTAGACTAGACTAGACTAGACTAGACTAGACTAGACTACTAGACTAGACTCTAGACTAGACTCTAGACTAGACTCTATACTAGACTAGACTCTAGACTAGACTAGACTAGACTAGATTTGACTAGACTAGACTAGACTAGACTAGACTAGACTAAACTAGACTAGACTCTAGACTGGACTCTAGGCTAGACTAGACTAGACTAGACTAGACTCTAGACTAGACTCTAGACTAGACTCTAGACTAGACTCTAGACTAGACTCTAGACTAGACTCTAGACTAAACTCCAGACTAGACTCTAGACTTGACTCTAGACTAGACTCTAGACTTGACTCTAGACTAGACTCTAGACTAGACTCTAGACTAGACTCTAGACTAGACTTTAGACTAGACTCTAGACCAGACTCTAGACCAGACTCTAGACTAGACTCTAGACTAGACTCTAGACTAGACTCTAGGCTAGACTCTAGACTGGACTCTAGACTAGACTCTAGGCTAGACTCTAGACTATACTCTAGACTATACTATACTCTAGACTGTAGACTAGACTGGACTCTCGACTAGACTGTAGACTAGACTCTAGTCTAGACTCTAGACTAGATCCTAGACTGGACACTAGACTCTAGACTAGACTCTAGATTTAACTCTAAATTAAACCCTAGATTACATTATAGAACAGACTTTACTAGACTTTGAACTGTACTCTAGACGGGACTAGAGTGTATGTCTAGTCCATAAAGTGACAATATTAAATGTATCTAGTTTAGTGTTGTGAATGGGCTTTTTAATATTTGTCTGTGACAATAATACATTTTATTCGTTCCATTATATTATTGCTGTTGTATTTTTTTTATCTCTCTTGTATTGTAAAGGTCTTGATTGCGTTTTATGTTCTACCAACTAACCGACTGTTGTTCTTAATGGTTTATATTGTTTTGCTAGTTTTTGTGTTTGTTGGCTACAGTTTTTTGTTGTGCAAATGGTGTGCAAAATTTATAAAAAGTTTAATAAATTACAGAAATAAAAGAATTTTTGCAAAATAAAGACAAATTTGAAAATATAGCCATTTACACAAGCAGGTTTTTTAAATTGCTTTCCAACATAACACTAAAAGTTAATTTCATTCTGAAAAAAAAAAATAATAATTTACTTTAAAATGTTGCTGGTCTTGTAAACAATTTAAGAACAAATAGAGTAATTTGTGATAAAGACTTAATCAGATATTGGCAACAACAATAAAAGAAAATCAATAAGAACACATGGGTCTTTGGCATTAGTGTTCAGCAGCGGTGGAAAAATAAAATCAACTACAATTTGGTTTCCTGTTGTTTAGCTAAAATGAAAATATTTAAAGGTTAAATAAAATTTACAAGTTCAATTTAAAACAAACAAGAACGAGTGGCAGGTAAAGGCAGACTAATAGATAAGCTACAGCTAATATATATACATAAAAAATAATTTTCCGTAAAAGGCTTTCAATGGGTGACAATCATTGCATATAGTAGTGTAATTTGTAGTAAAAAGGTGACTAAGAGTCGTATCAAATGACAACTTATTTATGCGTTACAAACCTCAGTCTAAATATAGCACATTCTTCTTATATATAGAAATGTCAGGCATAAAAATTGAAACAAATTTACTACAGATTTAGAAAAGAAATTCTAATAACATGTTCAATTTGTTGCTTTTTACGCAGAAGAGCTTAAAAAGTTTTTAATTAAATTTTTTAAAATAGACTTTATTCTACTTAAATTTACTTCTAGATTTTTTTTCTTATAATAGCCATCATTAATAAATGTTTCCCTGTGTTCTTGTAAATAATGGAACCTTTGACCATTAATCACTGTCCTTATGTTTGTGATTCTCTTTTTTTTTAAATTTTCTATCATTTTGCATAACTGTTACTTTTGTGTATTCTGTATTTTTACAGGGGTTTCTTTTTTTTCTCAATTTTTATTTTTCATTTAATTACTTTTAAATGCTGTTAATTTAGCCAACATGATTTTTTTTCTGTTCAACTTAAGGTGCTCTAACTGAAAAGGCCAATGTTGCAAGAATGGCTGCTGTGTGTGGCAAGTTGCTTTTAGTAAGTAACATGTTATTAAAGATTTTAGCAGAAAATCCCATTAGATTTTATGTTTTTGTTTAGAGATTAAGGGTGTCTGGTTATGACATAAATATCTCTTCTGAAGCTATTCTATAAGTTTAATGTTGTTTATCTTTCTCAGTTGTCTATGCACATATCATTGTCTAAATGTCCTTAAGACATTTTCTTAAGGAATCTATAGGACAAAATTGTTTCCAATTTTTTTGAATACAATAAGCAAAATGATCCCTAATGAAAAATCAGCATAATACAACGCTTTATTGATTTAAAAGAAAAGTCTTTCATATAATCCATAGCCAATAATCACTGTAACATTGTGCAAAAAAAAAGGATTAATGAGTTTGAATTTTTCAAGCTCCAAGATAGGAAATAATTTACCATAACAAATCCAAAAAAATATCCCTCTTAAGAAACAAATTAAGGACATAAATACTTTTACTTCAAAGCAAGAAATATAAATTGCATTTTGATCTTTTAATCAACGGCAAAAATTTGTTTTTGATTTTTGTCACATTCAAATTCTATTCCAATAAACCTAGAAAATGATATGTATGATAAGCAAAAAGTACATTTGATTTAATAATTTTCCATTTTTGAAATTTACTCAGGCGTATGAGTGATATTTCGAGTTTATAGAATAAAATATTCATTACGCTTTACGTACTTGTGTTAGTTATAAAGTAGATTTTTGTCTATTTCATTTTAATTTTATTTTCATTAGCAATCGTTAAAATTTATTCTGTGTAAAATTTTCAGATGTTATGGTAATAATAAAATATAACAAAATTTATTTAGAATTTAAGGTTCTACACTAAACTATAAGCTATAGCTTATAGACTAGAATATAGAATAGATTAGCATACAAAATAGACTACATATGTCTATCAATTGGTTAGGCTATAGATGCGTCAGAGCTTTTTAACGCTTTTCACTTCGAAACAATACTATATACTAAACTTTTTAACGCTTTTCACTACGAAAACAATACTATATACTAAACTGTAGACTAGACAACGTACTAGAATACAGAGCAGAATAATATAGACTAGAATATAGGCAAGACTAAAGACTAGACTAAAGACAAGACTGTAGACTAGATTATGACAAGACTATACTATAAAGTAAACTATAGACTCTACTATAGACTAGACTATAGACTAGACTATAGTCTAATCTATAGTCTAGTATATAGTCTAGTCTATTGTCTAGTCTATAGTATAGTCTATAGTTTAGTCTATAGTCTAGTCTATAGTCTAGTCTATAGTCTAGTCTATAATATAGCCTATAGTTTACTTTATAGTATAGTCTTGTCATAATCTAGTCTACAGTCTTGTCTTTAGTCTAGTCTTTAGTCTTGCCTATAGTCTAGTCTATATTATTCTGCTCTGTATTCTAGTACGTTGTCTAGTCTACAGTTTAGTGTATAGTATTTTTTTCCAAGTGAAAAGCGTTAAAAAGCTCTGACGCATCTATAGCCTAATCAATTGGTAGACTAATGTAGTCTATTTTGTATGCTAGTCTATTCTATATTCTAGTCTATAAGCTATAGCTTATAGTTTAGTGTAGAACCTTAAATTCTAAATAAATTTTGTTATATTTTGTTATTACCATAACATCTGAAAATTTTACACAGAATAAATTTTAGCAATTGCTAATGAAAATAATATTAAAATGAAATAGACAAAAATCTACTTTATAACTAACACAAGAACGTAATGCGTAATGAATATTTTATTCTATAAACTCGAAATATCACTCATACGCCTGAGTAAAGACTAGACTATAGACTAGACTATAGACTAGACTATAGACTAGACTATAGACTAGACTATAGACTAGACTATAGACTAGACTATAGACTAGACTATAGACTAGACTATAGACTAGACTATAGACTAGACTATAGACTAGACTATAGACTAGACTATAGACTAGCCTATAGACTAGACCATAGACTAGACTATAGACTAGACCATAGACTAGACTATAGACTAGACTATAGACTAGACTATAGACTAGACTATAGACTAGCTATAGACTAGACTATAGACTAGACTATAGACTAGACTATAGACTAGACTATAGACTAGACTATAGACTAGACTATAGACTAGACTATAGACTAGACTATAGACTAGACTATAGACTAGACTTAGACTAGACTATAGACTAGACTATAGACTAGACTATAGACTAGACTATAGACTAGACTATAGACGAGATAGTACTATAGACTAGACTATAGACTAGACTATAGACTAGACTATAGACTAGACTATAACTAGACTATAGACTAGACTATAGACTAGACTATAGACTAGACTAATAGGACTAGACTATAGACTAGACTATAGACTAGACTATAGACTAGACTATAGACTAGACTATAGACTAGACTATAGACTAGACTATAGACTAGACTATAGACTAGACTATAGACTAGACTATAGACTAGACTATAGACTAGACTATAGACTAGACTATAGACTAGACTATAGACTAGATATAGAATAGACTATAGACTAGACTATAGATAGACTATAGACTAGACTATAGACTAGACTAAGATAGACTATAGAATAGACTATAGACTAGACTATAGACTAGACTATAGACTAGACTATAGACTAGACTATAGACTAGACTATAGACTAGACTATAGACTAGACTATAGACTAGACTATAGACTAGACTATAGACTAGACTATAGACTAGACTATAGACGACTATAGACTAGACTATAGACTAGACTATAGACTAGACTATAGACTAGACTATAGACTAGACTATAGACTAGACTATAGACTAGACTATAGACTAGACTATAGACTAGACTATAGACTAGACTATAGACTAGAGACTATAGACTAGACTATAGACTAGACTATAGACTAGACTATAGACTAGACTATAGACTAGACTATAGACTAGACTATAGACTAGACTATAGACTAGACTATAGACTAGACTATAGACTAGACTATAGACTAGACTATAGACTAGACTATAGACTAGACTATAGACTAGACTCTAGACTAGACTATAGACTAGACTCTAGACTAGACTATAGACTAGACTTAGACTATAGACTAGACTATAGACTAGACTATAGACTAGACTATAGACTATAGACTATATAGAAGACTTAGACTAGACATAGAACTAGACTTTAGACTAGACTTTAGACTAGACTATAGACTAGACCTTAGACCTAGACTATAGACTAGACTTTAGGCTAGACTATAGACTAGACTTTAGACTAGACTATAGACTAGACTTTAGACTAGACTATAGACTAGACTTTAGACTAGACTATAGCCTATATAGTTAGTTAGTTAGTGAGTTAGTGAGTTAGTTAGTTAGCTAGTTAGTTAGTTAGGTTAGTTAGTTAGTTATAGATAGTTAGTTAGTTAGTTAGTTAGTTAGTTAGATTAGTTTAGTTAGTTTAGTTCGTTAGTTCGTTAGTTAGTTCGTTAGTTAGTTAGTTTCGTTCGTTAGTAGTTGTTAGTTAGTTCGTTTAGTTAGTTCGTTAGTTCGTTAGTTCGTTAGTTCGTTAGTTCGTTAGTTCGTTCTTTCGTTCGTTAGTTCGTTAGTTCGTTCTTTCGTTCGTTAGTTCGTTATTCGTTTCGTTCGTTAGTTCGTTCGTTCTTCTTCGTTAGTCGTTCGTTCGTTCGTTCGTTCGTTTCGTTCGTTCGTTCGTTTCGTTCGTTAGTTGTTCGTTCGTTCGTTCGTTCGTTCGTTCGTTCGTTAGTTCGTTCGTTCGTTCGTTCGTTAGTTAGTTCGTTCGTTCGTTCGTTCTTTCGTTCGTTCGTTCGTTCGTTCGTTCTTCGTTCGTTCGTTCGTTCGTTCGTTCGTGTCGTTCGTTCGTTCGTTCTTCGTTCGTTCGTTCGTTCGTTACGTTCGTTCGTTCGTTTTCGTTCGTTCGTTCGTTCGTTTCGTTCGTTCGTTCGTTCGTTCGTTCGTTCGTTCGTTCGTTCGTTCGTTCGTTCGTTCGTTCGTTTCGTTCGTAGTTCGTTCGTTCGTTCGTTCGTTCGTTCGTTCGTTCGTTCGTTCGTTCGTTCGTTCGTTCGTTCGTTCGTTCGTTCGTTCGTTCGTTCGTTCGTTCGTTCGTTCGTTTCGTTTCGTTCGTTCGTTCGTTCGTTCGTTCGTTCGTTTCGTTCGTTCGTTTCGTTCGTTCGTTCGTTCGTTCGTTCGTTCGTTCGTTCGTTCGTTCGTTCGTTCGTTCGTTCGCTTCGTTCGTTCAGTTCGTTCGTTCGTTCGTTCGTTCGTTCGTTCGTTCGTTCGTTCGTTCGTTCGTTCGTTCGTTCGTTCGTTCGTTCGTTCGTTCGTTTCGTTCGTTCTTCGTTCGTTCGTTCGTTCGTTCGTTTTCGTTCGTTCTTTCGTTCGTTCGTTCGTTCGTTCGTTCGTTCGTTCGTTGTTCGTTCATCGTTCGTTCGTTCGTTCGTTCGTTCGTTCGTTTCGTTCGTTCGTTCGTTCGTTCGTTTCGTTCGTTCGTTCGTTCGTTCGTTCGTTCGTTCGTTCGTTCGTTCGTCCGTTCGTTAGTTTCGTTTCGTTTCGTTCGTTCGTTCGTTCGTTCGTTCGTTCGTTCGTTCGTTCGTTCGTTCGTTCGTTCGTTCGTTCGTTTCGTTCGTTAGTTGCGTTTCGTTCGTTTCGTTAAGTTACGTTCGTTCTTCGTTCGTTCGTTTCGTTCGTTTCGTTCGTTCGTTCGTTTCGTTCGTTCGTTCGTTCGTTTCGTTCGTTCGTTCGTTCGTTCGTTCGTTCGTTCGTTCGTTCGTTCGTTCGTTCGTTGTTCGTTCGTTCGTTCGTTCGTTCGTTTCGTTCGTTCGTTCGTTCGTTCGTTCGTTCGTTCGTTGTTCGTTCGTTCGTCGTTCGTTCGTTCGTTCGTTTCGTTCGTTCGTTCGTTCGTTCGTTTAGTTCGTTCGTTCGTTTCGTTCGTTCGTTTCGTTCGTTCGTTCGTTCGTTCGTTCGTTTCGTTCGTTCGTTCGTTCGTTCGTTCGTTCGTCGTCGTCGTTCGTTCGTTCGTTCGTTAGTTCGTTCGTTCGTTTCGTTCGTTTCGTTCGTTTCGTTCGTTCGTTCGTTTCGTTCGTTTCGTTCGTTCGTTCGTTTCGTTCGTTCGTTCGTTCGTTCGTTCGTTGTCGTTCGTTCTTTCGTTCGTTCGTTCGTTCGTTCGTTCGTTCGTTCGTTCGTTCGTTCTTCGTTCGTTCGTTCGTTCGTTTCGTTCGTTCGTTCGTTCGTTAGTTCGTTCGTTCGTTCTTCGTTCGTTCTTTCGTTCGTTCTTCGTTTCGTTCGTTCGTTCGTTCGTTCGTTTTCGTTCGTTCGTTCTTCGTTCGTTGTTCGTTCGTTCGTTCGTTCGTTCGTTCGTTCGTTTTTTTCGTTCGTTCGTTCGTTCGTTCGTTCGTTCGTTCGTTCGTTCGTTCGTTCGTTCGTTCGTTCGTTCGTTCGTTCGTTTCGTTTTTCGTTCGTTCGTTCTTCTTCGTTTCGTTCGTTCGTTTCGTTCGTTCGTTCGTTCGTTCGTTCGTTCGTTCGTTCGTTCGTTCGTTCGTTCGTTTCGTTCGTTCGTTCGTTCGTTCGTTCGTTCGTTCGTTCGTTCGTTCGTTCGTTCGTTCGTTCGTTCGTTCGTTCGTTCGTTTTCGTTCGTTCGTTCGTTCGTTCGTTCGTTCTTCTTCGTTCGTTAGTTCGTTCGTTCGTTCGTTCGTTCGTTCGTTGTTCGTTCGTTCGTTCGTTCGTTCGTTCGTTCGTTCTTGTTAGTAGTTAGTTTAGTTAGTTAGTTCGTTCGTTAGTTAGTTAGTTAGCTTAGTTATTAGTCCTTTGTTCTTTAACTGTTATGTTCTTCTCTGTATTTCCTCAAGTCTCTGACCTAACTACCAAATTCAAATATATTGTCCATATTGAGTAACACCAACAGTAATGGCAAAAGTCGGACATTAAACGCAATATTGCCATTTGAAATGCCATCAAAATAACAATAAAAATAGAAAATAATATTACAAAAACAAAGTGCTATGCAAGCATTTCAAATGTCTGCAAGAAAAAATTCCATAAAAATTTATTACAAAAAAAATCTTAAAATATCAAAATTAAACGGAAATCTTTTATATAATTTAAAACAAACAATGTCGATTTATACATATAAATAAATGGTTTTTTCATGCCAACACAATAAAACATGATTCAAAGTTAATATTAGATCATTTATTTGTCTTAAATTCATTTAGAATTTATTTCAAAAATAAATGTCCCAAGCGTATGAGTGTTATTTGTAGATGTTATCAATATGGTAAAAATTAAATATTCATCATACGCTTTGTAGGACGGTTTGTATGAATTGTTGTGAAGAATTGAAATAAATTTTCATTATATTACATATTTTTATATAGATTTTTTTTAACAAAATTATTAAGGAATAAGAATAAGTTAAAATAAAATTACCTACTTTTTATTTATTGAATTTCTGTTTTAAAAAAAATATTCTTAAATTTTTTTTTGCACAAACAACATTTGCTTTTCAAAAGATGTCTGTGTCATTAAAAACTGTGTCTGTTTGAAGTCTTTCATCTTTTTATGCTTTTAATATAAAGCAGAAAACTCTTTAGCGAAAATTTTAGACATTTATAAATTTGTATGACAGACACAAAAGGACGACAAGGCATAAAATATAAACGAGCAAACAGTTTAAATTAAAAAGACTATTAAAAGAAAAGTTTAAGAATAAATTTTAAATACTATATTAAAGAAACAAATTTTTCCACAATATTTTCAAATATTGAAACCAATATACATATGTATATTAACCTTATCTTCTGTGTAATAACACACCCGTTTAAATCCCATGCAGCAGCATCAATATAAATGGAATATAATATTGAAATTATTTTCGACTCCCATTATAATTACCAAACCATATTGCTCCAGCACAAACATATTATTTTTCAACACGCAAAAACCAATACAACATAATAATGGTCAACACACACACACACACACAGATTAAATAAAAATCAACAAATATTTGCAGCAAATAATAATGAGCTTGTCAGGCAGGCCTCATTGACTTGGCTGGCGGCTGTTGAAAAATAAAATCAAATATTTGTATGTATTGGCTACTGAGCCAGCATATGAGTGTAAAAGTGAATCTATAAATTAATGATTAAATCAGCACAAATTGTAATTAAGTTTTGTGTGTATTAAAAGCCACATATGAATTAAATAAATTCACACTTTATTGGATATTTATAATTAGTAATTTTAGCACTTTGGTGTCGTTAAACAAGTGGACAATGTATGGCAAACACTAGCCACAACTGGGTGATTTTTTTGTTCAATGGGCAATCGATGGCAAATTTTTGTGGAAAAATTATGACATTTTTCATAAAAATTATTACATTTTTCATACAAATTATGAAATTTTCATAACAATTATGAAATTTTTCATAAAAAAATAAGAATTTTTTCTTAAAACTTAAGACATTTTTCATACAAATTATGAAATTTTTCGTATAAATTATGAAATTTTTCATAACAATTATGAAATATTTCATAAAAAAATTTTCTATAGAAAAATGTTAAACAGTGAAACTTTTTGTAGAAAATTCTACAGAAGAATGTTCATCATTGACATTTTTCTATAGAAAAATGTTTACCATTTTTCTATAGAAAATTGTTTACAAATGAAATTTTTCTATAGAAAAATGTTCACAAATGAAATTTTTCTATAGAAAAATGTTCACCAATGAAATTTTTCTATAGAAAAATGTTCACCAATGAAGTTTTTCTATAGAAAAATGTTCACCAATGAAATTTTTCTATAGAAAAATGTTCACCAATGAAATTTTTCTATAGAAAAAGTTCACCAATGAAATATTTCTATAGAAAAATGTTCTCCAATGATAATTTTTCTATAGAAAGAAGTTTACCAATTAAATTTTCTTTAGAAAAAAGTTCACCAATGAAATTTGTCTATAGAAAAATGTTCACCAATGAAATTTTTCTATAGAAATATGTTCACCAATGAAATTTTTCTATAGAAAAAAGTTCACCAATGAAATTTTTATATAGAAAAATTTTCACCAATGAAATTTTTATATAGAAAGAAGTTACCAATTAAATTTTCTTGAGAAAAAAGTTCACCAATGAAATTTGTCTATAGAAAAATGTTCACCAATGAAATTTTTCTATAGAAAAAGGTTCACCAATGAAATTTTTCTATATAAAAATGTACACCAATGAATTTTTTTATAAAAAAATGTTCATCAAGGAAATTTTATATAGAAAAATGAAATTTTTCTATAGAAAAATGTTCACCAATGAAATTTTGTATAGAAAAAAGTTCACCAATGAAGTTTTTGTAGAGAAAAAAGTTCACCAATAAAATGTTTCTATAGAAAAAATTTCACTAATAAAATTTTTCTATAGAAAAAAGTTCATTAATTAAATTTTTCAATAGAAAAAGTTCACCAATGAAATTTTCTATAGACAGATATTAACCAATGATAATTTTCTATAGAAAAAGCATAATTAATTAAATTTTTCCATAGGAAAATTATCAACAATGAAATTTTCTGTAGAAAAAGGTTCACCAATGAAGTTTTCTATAGAAAAACGTTCACCAATGAATTTTTTTTATAGAAAAATGTTTAGCAAGGAAATTTTTATATAGAAAAGTTATCACCAATGAAATTTTTCTATAGAAAAATTATAACCAATAAAATTTTTCTATAGAAAAAAGCTTACCAATGAAATTTTTCCATAGAAAAATTATCACCAATGAAATTTTTCTGTAGAAAAATCTTCACCAATAAGATATTTCTATAGAAAAATGTTTACCAATGAAATTTTTCTATAGAAAATTATCACAATGAAATTTTTCTATAGAAAAAATTTTACCAATGAAATTTTTGTGTAGAAAAATCTTCACTAATGAAATTTTTCTGTAGAATAATCTTCACCAATGAAACTTTTCTGTACAAAAATCTTCACCAATGAAATTTTTCTGTAGAAAAATCTTCACCAATGAAATTTTTCTGTAGAAAAATATTCACCAATGAAATTTTTCTATAGAAAAATATTTACTAATGATAATTTTCTATAGAAAAATGTTTACCAATGAAAATTTTCTACAGAAAAATATTCACCAATGATAATTTTCTGTAGAATAATGTTCACCAATGTAAAATTTATTTAGAAAAATGTTCACCAATGAAATTTTTATATGGAAAAATTTTCACCAATGAAATATTTCTTTAGAAAAATGTTCACCAATTTTATTATTTCTTTAAAAAAAACTTCACCAATAAAATTTTTCTTGAGAAAACTCTTTACATATGAACGTTTTCGACAGAAAACTGTTCACAAATGAAATTTTTCTATAAAAAAAAAAAGAATTTTTATAGAAAATTTTCTGTTTGCTAATTTTAAAAAAAAAATAATTTTCACCAAATTCCTATAGAAAATAGTTCATTATCGAAATTATTCTACAAAAAGGTTCACATATAAAATTTTTCTTTAAAAAAAAAAAATTCACCTATAAATTTTTCAACCCCCATTGTGCAAATAGAATATAAGAATTATCTTTATGTCATAAATTTTCTTCGTCTATAATTGCTTTCCTCTTAAGACTATATTCATAGTATTCTTTTCCTTTTTGGGAAAACAATCCTTTCTCTACAGCATAAACAATAATAACAGTCATATATTAAGCCCAGACAAATACACACACACACTGTATAACTGTATAAAAAGTTAATTAAAATATTTTCTTTACCAAATCCCTACAGCCCATTAAATTTGCCAAATCCAAATGTCAGCCTAGTATAATACCTTAATTACTTGTTGATTAACATTATCTGTAAGATGATAATAATGATAATTATAACAATGTCCTTGAATAAATAGATTATTGTTTGTAGACGATAAACAACAGTATGTAATACTAGAACAACAATAATAACTATGGCGTCTGGCTTTAGAAGGAATAAAATAAAAACAACAATTCCTTAAGGGTTCAAATTGCACTATCTTTAAACTGAAATCCCAAAAGTTACAATAAGCATTCGATTTGTAATGCTATTTGTAGTGTAAAACACATAAATAAAATGAAAATGTTAAATAATATACAAATATTTTTGTTTTCTATTTAATTTAATAGGGAAAGGTTTGGGCCTTGACATAGACCTTTATAAATGAAGAGCAATTAGCAATATAAATGGCAAAAGGACTGATATTCAAGGATTTTAGAGTAAGAATATTAAATACATGTTTTTACGAAAAAGGTTAGACATTTTAAACATAATTAAATAAATTTTAGAAAAATAAAAAGCAATTTATTTTAAATAGTAAAAAAACCCAAAGGATAATAACATAATAAAATTAGCCATAGATAAACTCTTAAACCTTTATTAAGTTAATAAAGTCAGAAAGAAACATCCTCTTAACTTTCTAGTCCTTAACACCTCCACCTAATAATGTCTCATAATTTCATTATTTATCATTTTTAAATTTTCACTTGACATTTATTGAGTTCAAAATGTTACAATTTCACTTCTGTTGGCAGAAAATAAAAATTATGAAAAGCTAAAAGTACCCACTTCATTAGTTGAGTTCCAGTTAATGTTAGCAAAGGACTTGTCATGTTCGTTTTGTGACATCAATTTAATGACCCTTTTTTTTCTTATACCAGTATCTTATTCATTTCATTTTGTCATTAATTCAATGACTTTTTTTTGAACCTCTTTTCCCTCGTCTGGTCTGTGTAGTTAAGATACTTTAAAAATTATAACTACTTCAAAATTACTATCATTAAAAGAAGAATGAAAAACGAGAACAAGAAAACAATATTGCAATGGAGTGTTTAAGTTTTATTTAAAACATAATTTTAGTTTTAATTTTTATTACTAAGGGGAAGGCCAGCATAGCCACAGACTTAGTAAACCACATTAAATACGATTTCTTGAGAAAATTGCTCATCAAAAAAAGTTTTCATTGGAAAAATATAGTGATCGTAACTTTTCTATAGAAAAGCTATAAATAGTCAACTTTGTATAAGAAAATTATAGATCGTCAATATTTCTATTCTATATTTCTATTGAAAACTTAACGATAATCAACTTTATTGAAAAATTTTAAATGTTTACGATGAATCAGTTTTTTAGAGAAAAGTTGACGATCAGTTCAGTTTTCTATTGAAATTATGAAGATCAGTTCAGTCAATACCAGACAGATTCTCAATAAGATAAGTTGACAATCAAAAAGTTTTCTACAGAAAAGTGGACGATCAGTGAGTTTTCTATAGAAAAGTTGGCGATCAGTGAGTTTTCTATAGAAAAGTTGGCGATCAGTTAGTTTTCTATAGAAAAATTGGCGATCAGTCCAATTTTCTATAGAAAAGTGCATGATCTGTTCAGCTTTCTATAGAAAAGTTGACAATCATTTCAGTTTTCTATAGAAAAGTTGACGATCAGTCTAGTTTTCTATAGAAAAGTTGACGATCTGTTCAGTTTTCTATAGAAAAGTTGATGATCTGTTCAGGTTTCTATAGAAAAGTTGACAATCAGTTCACTTTTCTATAGAAAAGTTGACGATCAGTTCAGTTTTCTATAGAAAAGTTGACGATCAGTTCAGTTTTCTATAGAAAAGTTGACGATCAGTTCAGTTTTCTATAGAAAAGTTGACGATCAGTCTCGTTTTCTATAGAAAAGTTGACGATCAGTCTTGTTTTCTATAGAAAAGTTGACGATCAGTCTTGTTTTCTATAGAAAAGTTGACGATCAGTCTTGTTTTCTATAGAAAAGTTGACGATCAGTCTTGTTTTCTATAGAAAAGTTGACGATCAGTCTTGTTTTCTATAGAAAAGTTGACGATCAGTCTTGTTTTCTATAGAAAAGTTGACGATCAGTCTTGTTTTCTATAGAAAAGTTGACGATCAGTCTTGTTTTCTATAGAAAAGTTGACGATCAGTCTAGTTCTCTATAGAAATTTGACGATCATTCTAGTTTTCTATAGAAAAGTTGACGGTCAGTCTAGTTTTCTATAGAAAATTGACGATCAGTCTAGTTTTCTATAGAAAAATTGGCGATCACTTAAGTTTTCTATAGAAAAGTTGACGATCAGTTTAGTTTTCTATAGAGAAGTCTACGATCAGTCTAGTTTTCTATAGAAAAGTTGACGATCAGTTTAGTTTTCTTTAGAAAAGTTGACGATCAGTTTAGTTTTCTATACAAAAGATGACGATGAGCTTAGTTTTCTATAGAAAAGTTGATGATCAGTCCAGTTTTCTATAGAAAAGTTGAAGATCAGCCCAGATTTCTATAGCAAAGTTGACGATCAGTCCAGATTTCTATAGCAAAGTCTAATTTTCTATTGAAAAATTTACGATCAGGTTTAGTTTTCTATAGAAAAGTTGACGTTCGGTTTAGTTTTCTATAGAATAGTTGATTCTCGGTCCGATCAGTCCAGTTTTCTATAGAAAAGTTGACGATCAATTAGGTTTTCCATAGAAAAGTTGACGATCAATTAGGTTTTCCATAGAAAAGTTGACGATCAATTAGGTTTTCTATAGAAAATTTGACGATCAGTCCAGTTTTCGAAGTTTAAGATCAGTAAAGTTTTCTATAGAAAAATTCTAACCCCTGCAAATTTTTATGAAAACTCTACACTAATGATTTTCGTTTTATAAAAGCTCATCTTTCCCTTTTTGCAACAAAATCTGATTGTCCTTTAAAATTTAATATTTGTTGCGGGAAAACTCATAAATTTGTTAGCATTTTTCTTTACCAACCAATAAACCAGCCTTCAATTTAAAATGTTTAACTTGTAGTTGGTGTTGTTTTAATGAAATTTCTACAAATATTTACAAACGGAAAAATATATTTAATCTAAGAATAAAGATAAAGGACACAGCAATGATGAATTTAATATTAAGAAAATGTAATAAAAATATTTATACGCAGTATGGTTAAGATACTTTGAGGAAAAGTCGCAGTAAGTAATAAAATGCACTTTAAATCATAGTTATTGAAGAGCAACAAGCAGAAAAAAGAAGAGATGAAGAAAGAGAGAATTTTCTAGAACTAATAACAAAATAGAGATAAGTATTCAGATCCTTTGGTATTTTAATGTGTGGTACCACATAACGTATGATTATTTTTTCAATACGTATACGCACTGTTAACCAATAAGTTAAGATGTTTTGTAAACAAAATGTGTCTAACTAAGTAAGAAGCAACAATTATAAATTTCCGACTGTAACTTAACACTGTGCACTATGGCTCAAACTCAAACGCTTATTAAGCTTATTTTGAGCATAAATTAATTCTTTAAAATGTTTAAATTTAATAAAAGCAAAATGAAATTTTTGAATAATATTATCCAGTATGTATCGAAAATGCTTCATATGATTTTCCTTTTACAACTTTTTTCTATTTTTCTGGCGACACGTGCGAGACTTATCTTTTTGCATAAAAAACAACATCAAGTGTTTGAACCCATCAACAAAAATTACAGCAATATTTGAATAACAGCAGGGGCAAACGATTTCCAACAAATATTTTTAAACTAGACAAAAACTTCCGTTACATAATATGAAAATAACAACAAACTGAGTAAATAAAATCCAAACACATGATAAATTAATTTACATAAAGGAAAACCTTTTCATAAATCAAACCCAATTCATTTAGATCAGTTAACGATCAGTAAGTTTTCTATAGAAAAGTTAACGATCAGTAAGTTTTCTATAGAAAAGTTAACGATCAGTCTAGTTTTCTATAGAAAAGTTGACGATCAGTCTAGTTTTCTATAGAAAAGTTTACGATCAGTCTAGTTTTTCTATAGAAAAGTTGACGATCAGTCTAGTTTTCTATAGAAAAGTTGACGATCAGTCTAGTTTTCTATAGAAAAGTTGACGATCAGTCTAGTTTTCTATAGAAAAGTTGACGAGCAGTGTAGTTTTCTATAGAAAAGCTGACGATCAGTGTAGTTTTCTATAGAAAAGCTGACGATCAGTTTAGTTTTCTATAGAGAAGCTGACGATCAGTTTAATTTTCTATAGAAAAGTTGACGATCAGTCTAGTTTTCTATAGAAAAGCTGACGATCAGTCTAGTTTTCTATAGAAAAGTTGACGATCAGTCTAGTTTTCTATAGAAAAGTTAACGATCAGTCTAGTTTTCTATAGAAAAGTTGATGATCAGTCTAGTTTTCTATAGAAAAGTTGACGATCAGTCTAGTTTTCTATAGAAAAGTTCACGATCAGTCTAGTTTTCTATAGAAAAGTTGACGATCAGTCTAGTTTTCTATAGAAAAGTTCACGATCAGTCTGATCGTCAACTTTTCTATAGAAAAGCTGACGATCAGTTTAGTTTTCTATAGAAAAGTTGACGATCAGTTTAGTTTTCTATAGAAAAGTTGACGATCAGTTTAGTTTTCTATAGAAAAGTTGACGATCAGTTTAGTTTTCTATAGAAAAGTTGACGATCAGTTTAGTTTTCTATAGAAAAGTTGACGATCAGTTTAGTTTTCTATAGAAAAGTTGACGATCAGTTGAGTTGGAGACAAGTAGATTCCAATTTTTGTCCAAAGTTGTTTAAGTATCCACATAAAAACTTTTATTTTCTTAAATCTTTGTAGAAATTTTATAAAAATACTTAAGTAAAATGACAATAAAATTCAATGAATCATATTAAGGAAGTTTAAGGAGTCTTTTCTAAGTTAAAGTGGTTTCGAAGTATTCTGCAAAAATGCCATCGTACCAAAATGAAATGCATTAAATTTGTTTATTTTGTATGAATTCTGCAAATAAATTTTACTCGTCAAGTGGTAGAGTATATTGTGTTGTACAAACGAATGTAGTTGATGCTATTGAAAGTTTACCCCTATTTGCATCAGTTTGTTATGGAATTATGTAAATTTTTATTGTACTTTGTATTTACAATAAAAAAAATACTTACATACACTGTGTATTCATATGCCACAGACATCCTCGGTACCGTTTGCCGTACTTGTATAAGTACATGGATGCAATAAATAACGGACAGTGTGTTGCGCTTAAATTAATATTATTCATTTTGGCATTTCCGTTGTCATTATAGCAATGATACCAACAGCAACAATACTGAAAGACATTGGCTTCATTTGCCTTTTTACCTATTCTCGCTGAACAAGATTCATCTGAAACATTTTCAATGCCCTTTGAAGTTTGCTGCTGAAATTTGTATAACTTAAGTTGAAATATTTGTCCTAAAGCAGATGTTCTTCAACAATCGATTCATTGGATTTCTAAATTTAAGGAATATGGATACAAGTAGTCATTGTAAAATTTTCTTTAGAAACTCATTAATGCTGTCAGGGAAAACAATAACAAAAATTTACAAATCCTAATAACATGTTGCATAATTTTTCCAAATAGTTATTACAAATGCAAATTTTGATATTAGCCTCTGAGTTATCCTTTAACCATTTTGGTCAACCACATGTTGTTGCTCTAAATTTTTTGCAAAGCTTTTCATGGATAACGACTACTATAATGCGTTCTACTCATTAGTATGCCAACAAACAAAAAATAGAAGTTCATATTAATTTTGTCATTCCGTTTGTAACACAACGAAATTTTGGTTGCTGATCTACAAAAGACAGATCATACAGTTTTTTATGGAAAAGTTAACGCCAAATCAGTTTTATATAGAAAAATGAACGATCAGTTCAGGTTTTCCATAGAAAAGTTGACGATCAATCTAGTTTTCTATAGAAGAGTTGACGATCAGTCTAGTTTTCTATATAAAAGTTGACGATAAGTTTAGTTTTCTATAGAAAAGTTGAAAATCAGTTTAGTTTTCTATAGAAAAGTTGTCGATCAGTTTAGTTTTCTATAGAAAAGTTGATGATCAGTTCAGTTTTCTATAGAAAAGTTGACGATCAGTTGAGTTTTCCGTAGAAAAGTTGACGATCAGTTCAGTTTTCTGTAGAAAAGTTGACGATCAGTTCAGTTTTCTATAGAAAAGTTGACGATCAGTTTTGTTTTCTATAGAAAAGTTGACGATCAGTTTAGTTTTCTATAGAAAAGTTGAAAATCAGTTTAGTTTTCTATCAAAAAGTTTGCGATCAGTTTAGTTTTCTATAGAAAAGTTGACGATCAGTTCAAGTTTTCTATAGAAAAGTTGACGATCAGTTCAGTTTTATATAGAAAAGTTGACGATCAGTTTTGTTTTCTATAGAAAAGTTGACGATCAGTTTAGTTTTCTATAGAAAAGTTGACGATCAGTTCAAGTTTCCTATAGAAAAGTTGACGATCAGTTCAAGTTTCCTATAGAAAAGTTGACGATCAGTCTAGTCTATTACAGAAAAGATGACGATTAGTTTAGTTTTCTATAGAAAAGTTGACAATTAGTTTAGTTTTCTACAGAAAAGTTGACGATCAGTTCAAGTTTCCTATAGAAAAGTTGACGATCAAAAAGTTTTCTATAGAAAAGTTGACGATCAGTTAAGTTTCCTAAAAAAATTGATGATCAGTTTAGTTTTCTATAGAAAAGTTGACGATCAGTTAAGTTTTCTATAGAAAAGTTGACGATTAGTTCAGTTTTCTCCAGAAACATGTTCTGACAAAGGGTTAAAAAATTCGTCATAACCGAATGAAAAACTCTTACTTGTTTATTTTTGTAATTAATGTTGTAGGCATTTGGTTGAATCAACGAACAAACCTGCAACCGAAAAAACAGCATATACAAATTTAGGTCATGACTATGGTTACATACGAATTTTTATTTAACGCTTTCATAATGAACCATATTTTCTGCCTCGAATATTTAAAATTTGTGCCGAAAAAAAGTGTAAATATCAAAGAATAACATTAAAATGAAACGCATTTTGAAAGAATTGTTATACACAACCATTTTTTTGGTAGTAGTCAACATCATTAAAATGACAAAGGATGTGTGGGTATTAGGGCGATAAAGGAAAAGTTAAACAGACAAAAGGTGTTAATTAGAAAATTCACACGAGAATTTTACTCTACATATAAAAAATTAATCAAAAAAATATAAAATTTATATTTATTAAAATTTATTAAAAAATTTACACTTATTATGTTTACTATATTTCAACTCACATATACATATGTATATGTTTCTCCTTTTATATATTAACCTAAGTGTCATGTATCATGTCTTCACATTACTTTTTCATTAAAAATCACAAACTTATTTATACATTTTTATATAAATAAATAAAATATTCCAACTACAATTAATAACAACTTTTATTAAAAGTTTTCGACACCTATTGAATTCATGCACTTGCATGCACGAACTGATTTACATACTCAAACGTATATATATCCGACACCCACTTAGTAATAATACTAACCCTTAAATGAGGGTAATAGGGTGGTTCCATTTAAGTGTATGGGTTTACCAAAATAATAAAAAATAAACTTGCTGATCATTTAGTTTTCTATAGAAAAGTTTACGATCAGTCTAGTTTTCTATAGAAAAGTTTACGATCAGTCTAGTTTTCTATAGAAAAGTTGACGATCTGTCTAGTTTCTATAGAAAAGTTTACGATCAGTTTAGTTTTCTATATAAAATTTTACGATCAGTCTAGTTTTCTATAGAAAATTTTACGATCAGTCTAGTTTTCTAAAGAAAAGTGGACGATCAGTCTTGTTTTCTATAGAAAAGTTGACGATCAGTCTAGTTACTTAGAAAAGTTTACGATCAGTCTAGTTTTCTATAGAAAAGTTTACGATCAGTCTAGTTTTCTAAAGAAAAGTTGACGATCAGTCTTGTTTTCTATAGAAAAGTTGACGATCAGTCTAGTTACTTAGAAAAGTTGGCGATCTGTCTAATTTTCTATAGAAAAGTCTTGTTGTCTATAAAAAAGTTGTCGATCAGTCCAGTTTTTATAGAAACCTTGGCAACCAGTTCAGCTTTCTATAAAAAATTAACAACGAATTCAGTTTTCTATAAAAAAGTTGACAATGATTTCATTTTTTCAATAAAACGTTGACGTTGAGTTCAGTTTTCTATAGAAAAGTTCATGATCAGTCCAATTTTTTATAGAAAAGTAGACGATCAGTCCAGTTTTCTATAGAAAAGCTGACGATCAGTTCAGTTATCTATAAAGAAGTTCAGTTTTCTTTAAAAAAATTGACGTTGAGTTCAGTTTTCTATAGAAAATTTGACGATCAGTCTAGTTTTCTATAGAAAAGTTGACGATCAGTCTAGTCTTCTATAGAAAAGTTGACGATCAGTATAGTCTTCTATAGAAAAGTTGACGATCAGTCTAGTCTTCTATAGAAAAGTTAACGATCAGTCTAGTCTTCTATAGAAAAGTGGACGATCAGTATAGTCTTCTATAGAAAAGTTGACGATCAGTTTAGTTTTCTATAGAAAAGTTGACGATCAGTTTAGTTTTCTATAGAAAAGTTGACGATCAGTTTAGTTTTCTATAGAAAAGTTGACGATCAGTTTAGTTTTCTATAGAAAAGTTGACGATCAGTTTAGTTTTCTATAGAAAAGTTGACGATCAGTTTAGTTTTCTATAGAAAAGTTGAAGATCAGTTAGCTTTCTATAGAAAAGTTGACGATCAGTTTAGTTTGCTATAGAAAAGTTGACGATCAGTTTAGTTTTCTATAGAAAAGTTGACGATCAGTTTAGTTTTCTATAGAAAAGTTGACGACCAGTCTAGTTTTCTATAGAAAAGTTGACGATCAGCCTAGTTTTCTATAGAAAAGTCTACGATCAGTCTAGTTTGACGATCAGTCTAGTTTTCTATAGAAAAGTTGACGATAAGTCTAGTTTTCTATAGAAAAGTTGACGATCAGTCTAGTTTTCTATAGAAAAGTTTACGATCAGTCTAGTTTTCTATAGAAAAGTTTACGATCAGTCTAGTTTTCTATAGAAAAGTTTACGATCAGTCTAATATTCTATAGAAAAGTTGACGATCAGTCTAGTTTTCTATAGAAAAGTTGAAGATCAGTTAGCTTTCTATAGAAAGCTATAGAAAGCTATCATATCAGAAAAATATCCTTTCTATAGAAAGGATATTTTTCTGATATATCGAATAAATCTAAAGAATTATTAACATATATAAAAATACATATTAATGAGAAATCCACTTTCATTTTAGTGCAAAAGTATATTTAATGGAACCACCCACACGATAACAATTTCATCGGTACATACGTATAACAATTTTAACACGTACATACATACAACAATTTCAACACGTACATACAATATACGTATGTATGTATTTTAACATACATACATGTACTTGTACAAGAGCATTTATTTTAATTTGAGACTGTAAAAGAGAAATAGTTTTTATAGACTGAAGTCGGTAGCTATAAAAAAGCAAAAAAAGGGTGTGAAAAAGAATAGAACAAATGGATTAAAAGAAATCTTAATTACAATAGAATGTCGTTTTAATGGTTGTTAGGAATATTAAAATTAGAAAGAAATTAATAACATAATAACAGTAAGTCTAAAATGTCCTATAATCGAAGGAGTTTGATATAGGTACTTCTAAAATATATTCCTAATAATAAAAAAAATAGGTTAATATAGTAATTAATTGAGTCGACTCTAAAAAATTGATTCTGTCATTACATTACACTTAAACCAGTTTTTGTAATTAGTAAACGTACTAGTTAAATTTTCCACTTTTAATCACGATTAACATTTCAAATACCGTAGGGTGTATTTTCCACTTGATTTTGTTATTTTCTCTAGTTTTTCTGTAGTTGTTTTTCTTTTTCCCCAGTTTTGTTTTTTTTTTTTTGCAATCGCAACAAAAGTCATTAAAGCATATGACTACCTAAAGGGATTTGAGTATTGTACTTAGAATGAAAAACTATAAGAGTGTTTCTTTTTTCGATGTTTAATAGCAAAAAGAAGTGAAGTGAAATTTTACTATTGCAGACATGGTAAAGTGAAAGTATGTGCAAATAGTGTGGCAAGTGTGTTAGTATAAAATGAATATTAGGGTATAATTAAAAATGAAAAATTTAAATTTAAAATATAACCACGAGCTTCATTTAAGAAGAAAATTTTGCTTCCTTTATTATTAAGAGGATTTATAGTAAATGTCATCCTATTGGCGATTAGTTAAGTTTTCAATATCAAAGGACACGATCAGCTAGACAAATTAAAGATCAGTCATTTTGTATAGAAATTTTGACGTTCAGTCATATTTCTTTTTACAGAAAAGTTAACAATTAGTTAAATTTATTACACAAAACTGACGATCAAATAATTTTTCTATAGAAAAGTTGATTATCAGTTAAGTTTTCTTTGAAAATTTTATGATCACTGTTATCTGTAAAAAAAATTGACGATCAGTCTAGTTTTCTATCAAAAAAGTTAACGATCAGTAAGTTTTCTATAGAAAAGTTAACGATCAGTAAGTTTTCTATAGAAAAGTTAACGATCAGTAAGTTTTCTATAGAAAAGTTGACGATCAGTAAGTTTTCTATAGAAAAGTTGACGATCAGTTACTTTTCTTTTCTATAGAAGAGTTAACCATCAATAAGTTCTCCATAGAAAAGTTGACGATCAATAATTTTTCTATAGAAAAGTTGACGATCAGTTCAGTTTTCTATAGAAAAGTTGACGATCAGTTCAGTTTTCTATAAAAAAGTTGACGATCAGTAAGTTTTCTATAAAAGATTTTCTTTAGAAAATTTGCCGATCAGACCAGTTTTTTTATAGAAATGTTGGCGATCAGCTACGTTTTCTATAGAAAGGCTAACGATCACACCAGTTTTCTATAGAAAAGGTGACGATCAGACAGTTTTCTGTAGAAATGTTGGTGATTAGTCAGTTTTCTATAGAAAAGTTTGTGATCGGTCAGTTTTCTTAGAAACGTTGGTGATCAGTATGTTTTCTATAGAAAAGTTGACGATCAGTTTTCTACAGAAAAGTTCACAACCAGTCTATTTTTCTCTAGAAAAATTGATAATCAGTTCAGTTTTCTATAGAAAAGTTGACGATCAGTAATTTTTCTATAGAAAAGTTGAGGATCAGTAAGTTTTCTATTGAAGATTTGACGATCAGCCCAGTTTTGTTTAGAAAATTTGCCGATCAGTCCAGTTTTTTATAGAAATGTTGGCGATCAGCTCAGCTTTCTATAGAAAGGTTAACGATCAGTCCAGTTTTCTATAGAAACGGTGACGATCAGTAAGTTTTCTATAGAAAAGTTGGTGATCAGTCAAGTTTTCTAAAGAACAGTTGACGATCAGTCCAGTTTGCTATTAAAAAGTTCACAATAAATCTAGTTTTCCGTAGAAAAATTGTTCTATACAAAAGTTATAGTCAGTTTTCTATAAAAATGTTGTTGGTAAGTCGGTTTTCTATATAAAGGTTGGAGAGCAATCAGTTTTCTATAGAAAAGTTGGTGATCAGTCAGTTTTCTATAGAAATATTGGTGATCAGTCAGTTTTTTATAGAAAAGTTGGCAATCGGTCCAGTTTTCAACAGAAAAGTTGACGATCAGTCCAGTTTTCTATTGAAAAGTTTAACATCTGTCTCGTTTTCTATAGAAAAGTTTACGATCGGTTCAGTTTTCTGTAGAATAGTTGATGATCAGTATAGTTTTCTATAGAATAGTTGGTGATCAGTCAGTTTTCTATAGAATAGTTGGTGATCAGTCAGTTTTCCATAGGAAAGTTGGAGATCAGTCAGTTTTCTACAAAAAAGTTGGTGATCAGTCAAGTTTTCTACAGAATAGTTTTCTATTGAAAAGTTGACCATCAGTCTTGTTTTCTATAGACAAGTTGACGGTCGGTTCAGTGTTCTATAAAATATTTGATTATCAGTCCAGTTTTCTATAGAAATGTTGGTGATTATTCCATTTTTTTATAGAAAAGATGATGATCTTTCCAGTTTTTTATTGAAAAGTTAACGATCAGTCTAGTTTTCTATTGCAAAATTAACGATCAGTTTAGTTTTTTATAGAAAAGTTGATGATCAGTCAGTATTATATAAAGAAAGTTTACAATTAATTAAGTTTTTTGTAAATTCAACTTAAGTTTTTAGAAATTCATATTGTTTAAAAGAGGACCTATAATTGGGGAGCAGTCTAATGACTATGTGTACTATGAAACTTTTATATCCACACAAGTCAATGCCTTCCTGCTGTAACAATTGTGAATATGTGTTGAGAATTCTAATTGTAGTCTACAACTGTAGAAATATAAATGTACAAAACGAAATGACTGACTAGAAGACTAAATGACTGACAGTCAGACTAACTTTGTTGCTCTTTTTTCCAGCGTGTTATTTTAATTATGTGTTAGAAACTAGAGTATAGAAAACAAATGTTAGAAAATAACTAAAAAATATATAATAAAGTTTTAACAATTTTATAGAAAGTTGTGGTGTTTTGAATATCCACAACTTGTCAGTACTTAATGTAAGCATAAGTTTTAATTATACCTTTAATTATTTAGTTGCATTTAGTTCGTTGCTTTTAACTATTTCATTTTTAATAGATTTTTTTTTTAATTTTTTATGAACAGTTGAAAAAAGGAAATGAAGGAAGTAGAGTGATTTAAGTGTTTTTCACAGTTAAAGTTAGTTGAAAATTTATCTTTTTATAGATTAAAGTAAATAGTAAAAATGCTAGCTAAAGAAAAATGAGTTAAGCGTTTTTTAATGATTGAAAAAATACAGCAACTTCAAAAGTATTCTTCAAAAACTATATATATTTTTTTCATCCTTTTGGATTAAGCGCTTTAAGGTTTTCTTGAAAATATTAATATGAAATTTTCGCTTTTTGCTGGAAATAGTTTTTCGTTCTTTAGATTCTATTTAGTGTTAAATTCTTAGAACAATTTACGTATTTTTCTGTTCTCACAAATAAATCGATATTTAACAAACTTTTTTGTAGAAACTAATATTTGTTAAAGACGTTTGTTCATCTGCTTAATAATTAACAATATATTGAATATTAAAAAAATACAAACAAAAACAACATTATTTTATTATTTGCATTATAATTTTTAATTAAAATTAATTTTTTACCCTTAATAACTACAATACAATACAAGCTCAGGTACTAAGTTTTCATAATTTAAAAATTGTTTTTTACACACCAGAAAGTTACAAATATGTTATAGTAAAAAATGTGATAAAAACAAAAGGAAGTTGAACAAAGAAAAGTTCATTGAAAAGGTAACAGGTGTGTTTGCAGTATTATTAGCTCTAGAAATTAAATGGCATAAATTGTTTAACACGTTAATAACTTAAATAAATAACATATACGAATAAATAACACGACGAACAGTTGACCATTAGTTTTCTAGAGAAATTTTTATAAAAACTTGAAGATTAATTTTCTATAGCAAATTTGAGATCAGTTAAGTATTATATAGGAATGTTGATGCAGTGCAGTTTTCTATAGAAAAGTTGACGATCAGTCCAGTTTTCCATAGAAAACTTAACGATCAGTCCAGTTTTATATAGAAAAGTTGACGATCAGTAAGTTCTCTATAGAAAAGTTGACAATCAGTATGTTTTCTATAGAAAAGTGGACGATCAAAAAGTTTTCTATAGAAAAGTTGACGATAAGTAAGTTTTCTATAGAAAAGTTGACAATTAGTAAGTTTTCTATAAAAAAAAAGGACGATCAGTAAGTTTTCTATAGAAAAGTGAACGATCAGTAAATTTTCTATAGAAAAGTTGACGATCAGTAAGTTTTCTATAGAAAAAAGGACGATCAGTAAGTTTTCTATAGAAATGTGGACGATCAGTAAGTTTTCTATAGAAATGTGGACGATCAGTAAGTTTTCTATAGAAAAGTTGATGATCAGTAAGTTTTCTATAGAAAAGTTGACGATCAGTAAGTTTTCTATAGAAAAGCTGACAATCAGTAAGTTTTCTATAGAAAAGCTGACAATCAGTAAGTTTTCTATAGAAAAGTTGACGATCAGTAAGCTTTCTATAGAAAAGTAGACGATCAGTAAGTTTTCTATAGAAAAGTTGACGATCAGTAAGTTTTCTATAGAAAAGTTGACGATCAGTAAGTTTTCTATAGAAAAGTTGACGATCAGTAAGTTTTCTATAGAAAAGTTGACGATCAGTAAGTTTTCTATAGAAAAGTTGACGATCAGTAAGTTTTCTATAGAAAAGTTGACGATCAGTAAGTTTTCTATAGAAAAGTTGACGATCAGTAAGTTTTCTATAGAAAAGTTGACGATCAGTAAGTTTTCTATAGAAAAGTTGACGATCAGTATGTTTTCTATAGAAAAGTTGACGATCAGTATGTTTTCTATAGAAAAGTTGACGGTCAGTATGTTTTCTATAGAAAAGTTGACGATCAGTAATTTTTCTATAGAAAAGTGGACTATCAGTAATTTTTCTATAGAAAAGTCGACTATCAGTAAGTTTTCTATAGAAAAATTGACGATCAGTAAGTTTTCTATAGATAAGTTGACGATCAGAAAGTTTTCTATAGAAATTTTCCAGTCCAGTTTTCTATAAAAAAAGTTGACGATCAGTCCAGTTTTCTATGGAAAGTGGATAATCAGAAATATTTCACTGAAAAATTAAAATAGAAAACTTTCTCTAATTATTCGATATATAGAATTTTTTCTTACTAATCGAATATTAAACCAACATTAAAACCATAGACAGATAATCTTGCAAATCTTTTGAAGGTGTGATTTTTTTTTTCTTTTTTAACACTAATTAACACGCAACAAACACGTAACGAATTAATTTCTTAATCGCAAAATAATTTCATTAAATTATTTGTTATATGGTGTGAAAAAAACTTATAAATACAACTTTTTCTTATGCTTTAATTATACATAAATTTTCTTATCGGAATTTATCCAAAACTTTTTTCAAAAAACATTTAAAGTCAGTGACACAACAACAGCAGTAAAAAACAACAAATTGAATTCTGTTAGCACTTTTGTAGAAAAAACTTTTTTGTTAAGAGGAAGGAAGGAAGTTAGAGCATGCAAGTCAACACATAAACAAATGTATGTTTTGAAAATAGAATTGAAAAGGTTTCGGTAGTTTTAAAGGTGACAATGCAACCCTATAACTGGCCAGTACATGAATTTTCCTTTTCGGCCAAATTTTCTGATCGTCAACATAATTATAGAAAACTAGACTGATCGTTACTTTTTCGGAGGAAAACTAGACTGATCGTGAACTTTTCTAAAGAAAACAAGTCTTTTCGTCAATATTTCTCTAGAAAACTAGACTGATCTTAAACTTTTTATAGATAACGTGACTGATCGTTAACTTTTCTATATAAAATTAGATTGATCGTGAACTTTTCCATAGAAAACTTGACTGATCGTGAACTTTTCTATAGAAAATTAGACTGATCGTGAACTTTTCTATAGAAAATTAGACTGATCGTGAACTTTTCTATAGAAAACTAGACTGATCGTAAACTTTTCTATAGAAAACTGCACTGATCGTGAACTTTTCTATATAAAATTAGATTGATCGTGAAGTTTTCCATAGAAAACTTGACTGATGGTGAACTTTTCTATATAAAATTAGATTGATCGTGAACTTTTCCATAGAAAACTTGACTGATCGTGAACTTTTCTATAGAAAATTAGACTGATCGTGAACTTTTCTGTAGGAAACTAGACTGATCGTGAACTTTCTATAAAAAAATGAACTAATCGTCAACTTCTCTTAATCTGAACTTATCGTCAAATTTTCTATAGAAAACTGAACTGGACGTTCTAGTATAAAACTAGTCCCAAAACTGCAGGACCAAAATGTAAATGTGTGAAACTTGTAAAGTTTCCTTGTAAACTTATTTTCGTAAATAAAACACTCAAAACATAAACTCTGACGTATTATTCCAAGGTGATAACAACCTTTCTTGTTTGTGTGTTTTTGCCGGTTTACATCTAAATATTCTTGGATTTAACGTTGATTTAACAAATCTTTTGTTAGAATGAATATTTTAGTAAATACTTACATGAATTTGATTTAATTTTAATATTAAATTCGCAGACAAAAAGTTTAATATAGGACAAGATGATAAACGTACTATGGGTGTAAAGACTGTAAAGAAATGAAAAAAATGAATTCAATTAATTTAAATAAAACATCATTTTGTTAAAATATATGTGGGCCTTGCATGTGTGATATCTGCCTTAATTAAGTTGTTAAATGCTTAACATTTTTTATAAAATAAAGTCATTAACACCTTATTTAAAAATAATTTAAAACAGAAGTCGCACATTATCATTCCCATTATTAACAATTTTAATTAATTGTTAACAATTATTGTGAAAAGCAACGAATTACAGGACACGCCACTTACTGAACTACAAATTACGTAGACATGCGTGTATTCGTGGCTAATGTAATTTACATACATGTCAAATAAGTAGCTGTCATTACATACATGACACATAATAATCCAAAAACCATTTGAGTCAATTTATTTATTTTCCTTAACTTGTAACCAACATTGTCACATTTGTTAAGTGATTTTTTTCGTATTCATCTCTTTAACTATTTAACATTTTAACAATCTTGACTTTATAGTTGCTAAGATGTCAAATTCTAACATGAACAGGAAAATATTTGAGAGTGTGGAACATATAAGTAAATAAGCGGATATGTGAAAAAAAAAAAAAAAAAAAGAGTTGAAACGTTTGTGTGCACGAAGTGGAGCGGAAGACGTTTGTTGTAAGTTTGAAGTCTTTTAAATTGGAAACTCCTAACTAACTAACTAACTAACTAACTAACTAACTACTAACTAACTAACTAACTAACTAACTAACTAACTAACTAACTAACTAACTAACTAACTAACTAACTAACTAACTAACTAACTAACTAACTAACTAACTAACTAACTAACTAACTAACTAACTAACTAACTAACTAACTAACTAACTAACTAACTAACTAACTAACTAACTAACTAACTAACTACTAACTAACTAACTAACTAACTAACTACTAACTAACTAACTAACTAACTAACTACTAACTAACTAACTAACTAACTAACTAACTAACTAACTAACTACTAACTAACTAACTAACTAACTACTAACTAACTAACTAACTACTAACTAACTAACTAACTAACTAACTAACTAACTAACTAACTAACTAACTAACTAACTAACTAACTACTAACTAACTAACTAACTAACTAACTAACTAACTAACTAACTAACTAACTAACTAACTAACTAACTAACTACTAACTAACTAACTAACTAACTAACTAACTAACTAACTAACTAACTAACTAACTAACTAACTAACTAACTAACTAACTAACTAACTAACTAACTAACTAACTAACTAACTACTAACTAACTAACTAACTAACTAACTAACTAACTAACTAACTAACTAACTAACTAACTAACTAACTAACTAACTAACTAACTAACTAACTAACTAACTAACTAACTAACTAACTAACTAACTAACTAACTAACTAACTAACTAACTAACTAACTAACTAACTAACTAACTAACTAACTAACTAACTAACTAACTAACTAACTAACTAACTAACTAACTAACTAACTAACTAACTAACTAACTAACTAACTAACTAACTAACTAACTAACTAACTAACTAACTAACTAACTAACTAACTAACTAACTAACTAACTAACTAACTAACTAACTAACTAACTAACTAACTAACTAACTAACTAACTAACTAACTAACTAACTACTAACTAACTAACTAACTAACTAACTAACTAACTAACTAACTAACTAACTAACTAACTAACTAACTAACTAACTAACTAACTAACTAACTAACTAACTAACTAACTAACTAACTAACTAACTAACTAACTAACTAACTAACTAACTAACTAACTAACTAACTAACTAACTAACTAACTAACTAACTAACTAACTAACTAACTAACTAACTAACTAACTAACTAACTAACTAACTAACTAACTAACTAACTAACTAACTAACTAACTAACTAACTAACTAACTAACTAACTAACTAACTAACTAACTAACTAACTAACTAACTAACTAACTAACTAACTAACTAACTAACTAACTAACTAACTAACTAACTAACTAACTAACTAAACTAACTAACTAACTAACTAACTAACTAACTAACTAACTACTAACTAACTAACTAACTAACTAACTAACTAACTAACTAACTAACTAACTAACTAACTACTAACTAACTAACTAACTAACTAACTAACTAACTAACTAACTAACTAACTAACTAACTAACTAACTAACTAACTAACTAACTAACTAACTAACTAACTAACTAACTAACTAACTAACTAACTAACTAACTAACTAACTAACTAACTAACTAACTAACTAACTAACTAACTAACTAACTAACTAACTAACTAACTAACTAACTAACTAACTAACTAACTAACTAACTAACTAACTAACTAACTAACTAACTAACTAACTAACTAACTAACTAACTAACTAACTAACTAACTAACCCTTTATAACTTTTTAAAAAACAAACATAATAACATTTGTGTTTGTTTTTTGGATATATCTTTCAAAATACCTGTTTCGTACATTTTAAAATTCTGTCCTTTTTGGCTGCAATAGGGACAAAACTGCAATTTGGTACTTTTTTTAGCATATTAAGAAAACTTTTTCGATTTATTGACGTATATCTATAAAGTACATACTAACTCTGTAATATATGTATATTGAAACAAAAAAATTGCTATTTCACTGGGAGAAAAAGTACCAAAAAGGGGAAAACGGGAAATTTAATTTATTCAAACTAATTAAGCCAATTTTTATAAAATTTGAAAAGTTAATTTACTCACATAAAATAGGCTATTGGTATATTATTTTTTCAATTCGGGTACTAAGCACTATATAGGACCAAATTCGTGTAAATTGTTCGGTACTTTTCCATAATTCAAATGATACCTTTTGGATTACCTATAATGGGGAAACCATTTGAAGACTTGAAACAAACACACATTAATTTTTACACACATACATATTTATAAATTGAATGTCAATGTACTTTTATCAAAGACATTCTAAGAACTACCCTAAGACCTATTAATTGAAAAAAATATCAATTTTAATGTAGGGGGACAAAAACGTCTCAGACATTTTTGACATGATTTTGTTGTTATGTTTGTATGTTTAATAATTCTTTTGCTAACAATTGCTCTAGAATGCTATAACATCTCCCTCTTTTTTGTAAACCTTTTAAACGGTTAACGAAATATGTTTTAATAATTTTCGTCAGCAAGTGAACAGCATACATATTTTCCGTATATAAGACCCTTCAAGGAAATATTAATATAACAAAAATAAAGTTCAAATAGTCATCAATTTAACAACAACGTATAAAGAAACCGTTTACAGAAACACATTAACACAGACATTTGAATGAAATACCAAAAACAGACATAAAATTACACTGTGCAACAGTTCCTTATGAATTTATTACTTGTTAATCAAAGTTTTCCCTTTGAGCTTTCTAATACATTTTGTAGCACAATGTTGAATCTAAAGTTGTTGATATTTATTCATAATATTACGTCCATATGTGGCCATAATAGTTTATCATCAGATATTGACAGAGTGAAGAACAAATAAAATATTATCATTTCATTTGTTAAATGATTATGTGTAAGACGTGTTTGTAAAACATTAGAGAATGTTCAAGGAAACATTTTAACAATTTTTTCTAATTGTATATAAACATTTTCGTGTCCAGCCTTTAATCGCCATATTAAATGTTATGTATCTTGTTATCGATAAAAATACAAATACTACTTTTATCTGAGTAAAAATTTAAAAAAAGAGTAACATTTATTAATGCTAAAGTATATACTGATAGCATTTACCAATAGCCTACAGATGTTTTTCAATATGTCCGTTTACAAAAATGATTGATACACAAAATAATCAATAGTAGGAACATAAGAAATATACATATTTGGCAGCCGGATCATTGTGGTATGGAAGCGTTTTTTTTTTTTTTTTTTTTTTTTTTTGAAACTATTGGAGCTGTGCTACCGAAATTTTAGTAAGTTAGTAAGTTGGTAAGTTGGTAAGTAAGTAAGTTAGTAAATTAGTAAGTGTAAGCACTTTGCTTAAATAATTTTGAAAATAATCAAAAAGACATTTTATGTATATTCAAATAAAATAAAATATGGATTCATTCGAAAATTAATTGTAAAACAAAACGGTTGAATTTTATTTAAAATTCTAACAGTAAGTTAGTAAGTTAGTATGTTAGTAAGTTAGTAAGTTAGTAAGTTAGTAAGTTACTAAGTTAGTAAGTTAGTAAGTGAGTAAGTTACTAAGTTACTAAGTTAGTAAGTTAGTAAGTTAGTAAGTTAGTAAGTTGGTAAGTTAGTAAGTTAGTAAGTTATTAAGTTAGTACGTTAGTAAGTTATTATGTTAGTAAGTTAGTGAGTTAGTAAGTTAGTAAGTTAGAAAGTTAGTATGTTAATATGTTAATAAGTTATTAAGTTAGTAATTAATAAGTTAGTAGTTAAAACAAGGATTTATGTTACACCATATCCGATTAGGTTTACCTAGGCCACTATCGGATCTGTTTTGAGCTCATTTACTTTAAGAAAAAATTTAATTTTCCTATTGAAGTTTCAGTTTTCTCACCCGTTAATTATCCTTTGCCTTGTCTAAGGCTCCTAAATGTTTGTAATATACGTATGAATGTATATTTAAAATCTTTTTTTAACTTTGACATTTTAATAACTCTCATTCAAATATTTTCATTTCTAACCGCATTATTTTCTTTCTCAATGACTGTAACAAAAATTTTTTTTCAGCAACCAACAGAAAAAAAAATTAAACGTTACAGTCCCTTGATTTGGTTTATTGTTTGTTTTCTTATAATTTATTATTATCTGTGCCACATGTGGCAAAAGTCATTAAGGATACCATACACAATTCATAGAGATGAAAAAACAAAAAATTTTTAAGGCAAAGGAAAGGAAAAACAACAATAAACTTTTTACTTTGTTTGAAAAACTTTGAATTTCTGGTTGTTTTTATAACTTTTTTACGTTTAAAATTTCTTTGTAATATAGACTTAAAAACTTTTTTCAAAGAAAACATTTTAAATAAATATGCATTTAACTTTTCTGTTGCAAATTATTTCTTTTCATACACTTTATACATACATACAGGTTTATCATTACGTTTGTAATGTATACAAATTATGTTTATATTGTTACACAGAATCGCTTTGTAAATGTCTTTATCTCAAAAGCGATTTTCAGGACCTATGTAAGTATTATAAATCTTTTGTAAATTCTGTTACTGAAAATCAAACAAATTGGTACATGAATTTTGGAGCTATAGCATATTTTTAATATTCTCTCATCGAATAATATATAAAACTGGCTAAAGTCGAATCAATTTCAACTTTTATTAAGTCGCCTTCATATACATATCTAGTACTTATTTAAAATTTTGACTTTTTGTGTTTATTTACAATTTTAACATTTTTCAAAACGTTTTACAAAAGGAATGATATATGAAGACTTTTTGTTCTTGAAAAAAGTAATCTTTTGTTTAAAAATTGTTTGTATTGATTACACAATTGTTTTTTATTAAAAACATAATGGATGCAAAGTTGTGAATTTTAATTTTGGCAAACTTTTTCATATGTTATTTGATAATTTCATATGATAAGACAATTAACCATTTTAAAGCATATGAATACTAAAATAAAACAAAATAATTTACAAAAGAATGGAATGGAGGAAAAACGATAAAACAGACGAATATAGTTCTTTCGTCTGGGCTCACCGAGGAGTGTCAATCAGAGGAGACGAAAATTCCCTCACAAAAAAATTAAAATTTGATGCTAATTGATATTATTGTATCTACAGGACAATCTTCTTAGTCTAAGTCCTCTAGACGAGGTATGAGTTGCCTATGTCGAGTATACATATATGTTTTCTGTAGAAAAGATGAGGATCACTCTTGTTTCTAAAGAAAAGTTTACGATCGGTCTTAGTTAGTTAGTTAGTTAGTTAGTTAGTTAGTTAGTTAGTTAGTTAGTTAGTTAGTTAGTTAGTTAGTTAGTTAGTTAGTTAGTTAGTTAGTTAGTTAGTTAGTTAGTTAGTTAGTTAGTTAGTTAGTTTAGTTCGTTAGTTAGTTCGTTAGTTAGTTAGTTATTAGGTAGTTAGTTAGTTAGTTAGTTCGTTAGTTATTAGTTAGTTAGTTAGTAGTAGTTGTTAGTTAGTTAGTTAGTTAGTTAGTTAGTTAGTTAGTAGTTAGTAGTTAGTTAGTTAGTTAGTTAGTTAGTTAGTTAGTAGTTAGTAGTTAGTTAGTAGTTAGTTAGTTAGTTAGTTAGTTAGTTAGTTAGTTAGTTAGTTAGTTAGTTAGTTAGTAGTTAGTTAGTTAGTTAGTAGTAGTTAGTAGTTAGTTAGTTAGTTAGTAGTTAGTTAGTTAGTTATTAGTTAGTTAGTTAGTTAGGTAGTTAGTTAGTTAGTTAGTTAGTTAGTTAGTTAGTTAGTTAGTTAGTTAGTTAGTTAGTTAGTTAGTGTTAGTTAGTTAGTAGTAGTAGTTAGTTAGTTAGTAGGTTAGTTAGTTGTAGTTAGTTAGTTAGTTAGTTAGTAGTTAGTTAGTAGTAGTTAGTTAGTAGTTAGTTAGTAGTTAGTTAGTTAGTTAGTTAGTTAGTTAGTTAGTTAGTAGTTAGTAGTTAGTTAGTTAGTTAGTAGTTAGTTAGTTAGTTAGTAGTTAGTTAGTTAGTTAGTTAGTTAGTAGTTAGTTAGTGTAGTTAGTTAGTAGTTAGTTAGTTAGTTAAGTTAGTTAGTAGTTAGTTAGTTAGTTAGTAGTTAGTTAGTTAGTTAGTTAGTTAGTTAGTTAGTTAGTAGTTAGTTAGTTTTAGTTAGTTAGGTAGTTAGTTAGTTAGTTAGTTAGTTAGTTAGTAGTAGTTAGTTAGTAGTTAGTTAGTTAGTAGTAGTTAGTTAGTTAGTTAGTTAGTTAGTTAGTTAGTAGTAGTTAGTTAGTAGTTAGTAGTTAGTTAGTTAGTAGTAGTTAGTAGTTAGTTAGTTAGTAGTTAGTTAGTTAGTTAGTTAGTTAGTTAGTAGTTAGTTAGTAGTTAGTTAGTAGTTAGTAGTTAGTTAGTTAGTTAGTTAGTTAGTTAGTTAGTTAGTTAGTTAGTTAGTTAGTTAGTAGTTAGTTAGTAGTTAGTTAGTTAGTTAGTTAGTTAGTTAGTTAGTTAGTTAGTTAGTTAGTTAGTAGTTAGTTAGTTAGTTAGTAGTTAGTTAGTTAGTTAGAGTTAGTTAGTTAGTTAGTTAGTAGTTAGTTAGTTAGTAGTTAGTAGTTAGTTAGTTAGTTAGTTAGTTAGTTAGTTAGTTAGTTAGTAGTAGTTAGTTAGTTAGTTAGTTAGAGTTAGTTTTAGTTAGTTAGTTAGTAGTTAGTAGGTTAGTAGTTAGTTAGTTAGTAGTTAGTTAGTTAGTTAGTTAGTTAGTTAGTAGTTTAGTTAGTTAGTTAGTTAGTTAGTTAGTTAGTTAGTAGTTAGTTAGTAGTTAGTTAGTTAGTTAGTTAGTAGTTAGTAGTTAGTAGTTAGTTAGTAGTTAGTAGTTAGTTAGTTAGTTAGTTAGTAGTTAGTTAGTTAGTTAGTTAGTTAGTGTTAGTTAGTTAGGTAGTTAGTTAGTTAGTTAGTAGTTAGTTAGTTAGTTAGTTAGTTAGTTAGTTAGTAGTTAGTTAGTTAGTAGTTAGTTAGTTAGTTAGTTAGGAGTAGTTAGTAGTTCGTTAGTTAGTTAGTTAGTTAGTTAGTTAGTAGTTAGTTAGTTAGTTAGTTAGTTAGTTAGTTTAGTAGTTAGTTAGTTAGTTAGTTAGTTAGTAGTTAGTTAGTTAGTAGTTAGTTAGTTAGTTAGTAGTTAGTTAGTTAGTTAGTTAGTTAGTTTAGTTAGTTAGTAGTTAGTTAGTTAGTTAGTTAGTAGTTAGTAGTTAGTTAGTTAGTTAGTTAGTTAGTAGTTAGTAGTTAGTAGTTAGTTAGTAGTTAGTAGTTAGTTAGTAGTTAGTTAGTTAGTAGTTAGTTAGTTAGTTAGTTAGTTAGTAGTTAGTTAGTTAGTTAGTTAGTTAGTTAGGTTAGTAGTTAGTTAGTTGTTAGTTAGTTAGTTAGTTAGTTAGTTAGTTAGTTAGTTAGTTAGTTAGTTAGTTAGTAGTTAGTTAGTTAGTTAGTTAGTTAGTTAGTAGTTAGTTAGTTAGTTAGTTAGTTAGTTAGTTAGTTAGTTAGTTAGTTAGTAGTTAGTGAGTTAGTTAGTTAGTTAGTTAGTTAGTTAGTTAGTTAGTTAGTTAGTTAGTTAGTTAGTTAGTTAGTTAGTTAGTTAGTTAGTTAGTTAGTTAGTTAGTTAGTTAGTTAGTTAGTTAGTAGTTAGTTAGTTAGTTAGTTAGTTAGTAGTTAGTTAGTAGTTAGTTAGTTAGTTAGTTAGTAGTAGTAGTTAGTTAGTTAGTTAGTAGTTAGTTAGTTGTAGTTAGTTAGTTAGTTAGTTAGTTAGTTAGTTAGTTAGTTAGTTAGTTAGTTAGTTAGTTAGTTAGTTAGTTAGTTAGTTAGTTAGTTAGTTAGTTAGTTAGTTAGTTAGTTAGTTAGTTAGGTTAGTTAGTTAGTTAGTTAGTTAGTTAGTTAGTTAGTTAGTTAGTTAGTTAGTTAGTAGTTAGTTAGTTAGTTAGTTAGTTAGTTAGTTAGTTAGTAGTTAGTTAGTTAGTTAGTTAGTAGTTAGTTAGTTAGTTAGTTAGTTAGTTAGTTAGTTAGTTAGTTAGTTAGTTAGCTCGCTAGCTAGTTAGTTAAATTTTACAGGAAATTGACAAAAAGTGTAAAATTGTTTAAATATTTATAAACTGTCCATTGTATACACTTCATTTTGTTTAATTTTATTTGAAATGTTTTAATTACTTTGAATTTCCGCCATTAGTTAAATATAAAGAGGATATTAAAAACCACGCAAATTAACATAAAAAATAAAATAAAATTAAAAATATAAAAAATTTAATTAATTTTTTTAAACTGAACTAGAACTGAACTAGAACTGAACTAGAACTGAACTAGAACTGAACTAGAACTGAACTAGAACTAAAAAATATTTGCCTATTTTTTTGTACATCACTGTGCAGCCAAGATGCTTCTTGTAGCCAATGACGTATAATTTTGTTTTGATAACAAAAATTCTTAATATCTTTTCCTCTCCAATGAGACTCCCAATAACTTAAAGATCTAATGCAAAAATAACCCTCTAACAACTGCTCAATTACTCTAAAAGCTCTCTTTTTATGCTCCCACTATTCGCTCTAGTTTACCGGTATAGTTAAGATCTTTTTAAAAAAAATGTAAATTATAATTTATTTACTTAACAAATTCAAACAAACGCATTGAGTTAATGGCCAATAGAGTAAGTTAGATAGAGAGAGAAGGAGAGAGCAACCAATGAGTATTTGTGTGTGTAAGCATTGAATGAGAGAGTGTTTAAATAATTGAGCTTTTTTTCTTTTGCCTCCACTGGGTGTTTATGTTCAGTGGTTAATGCTACAAACAGTTTAGTTGATAACGAGCATTTTATATAAACACAACGTTATAAGCATGCTTAAGCGTGTCTGTGTATTAAAGCAAACAAATAAATAGAAATAAAATAAATAATAAAAAAAAATAAAGTTGTTTTGTTATATTTTTGCGTAATAAAATAGAATTGTATAAAATAAAAAAATTCAATGTTAGAGGTGCTGTTTTAAAGAAAATTAAATCTAAAGAAATGTAATATAAAAATTTTAATTAAATAATAAAAAAATTAAGAAAATTTTTTAAAAATAAAGATATAAAATTAAAATTAAATATAAATAATAGAAAAATTTTATTTTTTTTAATCATATAAAAAAATTAAACCAAAAAAATACGCCAAAATATGCGATTTTTTAATTATTCATATAAATAATATTGAATAAATTAATTTTGTTTTTTTAATTATATTAGTGTGTGTGTAAGCATTTAAAATTTCCAGCTGAGTTTGCAAAAACAAACTCATTTATAGAAAAAAAAAAATATAAAAAAAAACAGAATAATAAATGTGTGTTTAATAAAAATCGCAAAAAAAAAACAAAGAAAAAATATGAAAATATTTATAAAAAACTAAATTAGTATTTAAATAAATACAATTTTATTACAACAACTAATTGATAAGAAATAGTGTAAAAGTGCTGAAAATAAAGTGATTAAAATCATAAAAAATAAGCTAAATTTAAATATTTAATATTTGCAAAAAAAAAGATAATAAAAAAAAGTAATTTAATTTTTTTTTAAATAAAGTCCAGTTTTAATAAATTTATAATAATAGCACAAAAAAAGCTGATAAAAAAAGTAGAAACAGCAAAACGTAAATAATGAAATACTAGTTTAAAAAAAAAGAAAAAAGAAGAAGTAACAAAATGTCTTATTTAACCACAAAAAAATATATATATTTATTTTCAATAAATTAAAGAATTTAAATAATTTTAACATAAAATAAATAATAAAATAAAAGTTCAAAACAAAAAGTTTTTTAAATAAGTGGAAAGTTTGGTTATGTTTAAATAGATTTAAAAATTTAT
Source organism: Lucilia sericata (assembly GCF_015586225.1). Taxonomy (NCBI): domain Eukaryota; kingdom Metazoa; phylum Arthropoda; class Insecta; order Diptera; family Calliphoridae; genus Lucilia; species Lucilia sericata. Next base: position 88,945 of record NW_023995238.1, read on the forward strand.
TAAATTATGAAAATCTTATTTTTCAAATTTATTAAACAAAAATTTAAAAGTAATTTTTAATAGTCACACAGTGGGGTGCCTTAAAGTTTAAAAAAATAAGCTTTGAACCATAAATCAATAATAAAGAAAAATATATCGAAAAATATTTAAATTTGTTTATGTTATTAGTGGTCAACATGATTCGAGAATAAAAGTGTATAAAAAAAAACATTATTTTTATACGCCACACCTTCCTGAGACCATATAATATATATATATATATATATATATATATATATATATATATATATATATATATATATATATATATATATGTACATTCTGTCATTATTTGCAATTTTCACGCTATAAATTTCGGTCCTAATTATATGATGAGCCCATTTAAGTAGATAGTCGACTTAAGGACCTCAGATATCTTCAGGATACAAATGTCGTGAAATTCTATCAGAGTGAACTATAACTGAACTAGAACTGAACTGGAGCTGAACTAGAACGAACTAGACTGAACTAGAACTGAACTAGAACTGACTAGAACTGAACTAGAACTGAACTGAACTAGAACTGAACTAGAACTGAACTAGAACTGAACTAGAACTGAACTAGAACTGAAATAGAACTGAACTAGAACTGAACTAGAACTGAACTAGAACTGAACTAGAACTGAACTAGAACTGAACTAGAACTGAACTAGAACTGAACTAGAACTGAACTAGACCTGAACTAGAACTGAACTAGAACTGAACTAGAACTGAACTAGAACTGAACTAGAACTGAACTAGAACTGAACTAGAACTGAACTAGAACTGAACTAGAACTGAACTAGAACTGAACTAGAACTGAACTAGAACTGAACTAGAACTGAACTAGAACTGAACTAGAACTGAACTAGAACTGAACTAGAACTGAACTAGAACTGAACTAGAACTGAACTAGAACTGAACTAGAACTGAACTGAACTAGAACTGAGCTAGAACTGAACTAGAACTGAACTAGAACTGAACTAGAACTGAACTAGAACTGAACTAGAACTGAACTAGAACTGAACTAGAACTGAACTAGAAACTGAACTAGAACTGAACTAGAACGAACTAGAACTGAACTAGAACTGAACTAGAACTGAACTAGAACTGAACTAGAACTGAACTAGACCTGAACTAGAACTGAACTAGAACTGAACTAGAACTGAACTAGAACTGAACTAGAACTGAACTACCGAACACTGAACTAGAACTGAACTAGAACTGAATAGAACTGAACTAGAACTGAACTAGAACTGAACTAGAATGAACTAGAACTGAACTAGAACTGAACTAGAACTGAACTAGAACTGAACTAGAACTGAACTAGAACTGAACTAGAAACTGAACTAGAACTGAAACTAGAACTGAACTGAACTAGAACTGAACTCGACCATAGAACCTGAACCGAACTAACTAGAACTGAACTAGAACTGACTAGAACTGAACTAGAACTGAACTAGAACTGAAACTAGAACTGAACTAGAACTGAACTAGAACTGAACTAGAACTGAACTAGAAGCTGAACTAGAACTGAACTAGAACTGAACTAGAACTGAACTAGAACTGAACTAGAACTGAACTAGAACTGAACTAGAACTGAACTAGAACTGAACTAGAACTGAACTAGAACTGAACTAGAACTGAACTAGAACTGAACTAGAACTGAACTAGACTGAACTAGAACTGAACTAGAACTGAACTAGAACTGAACTAGAACTGAACTAGAACTGAACTAGAACTGAACTAGAACTGAACTAGAACTGAACTAGAACTGAACTAGAACTAGAACTAGAACTGAACTAGAACTGAACTAGAACTAGAACTGAACTAGAACTGAACTAGAACTGAACTAGAACTGAACTAGAACTGAACTAGAACTGAACTAGAACTGAACTAGAACTGAACTAGAACTGAACTAGAACTAGAACTGAACTAGAACTGAACTAGAACTGAACTAGAACTGAACTAGAACTGAACTAGAACTGAACTAGAACTGAACTAGAACTGAACTAGAACTGAACTAGAACTGAACTAGAACTGAACTAGAACTGAACTGAACTTGAACTAGAACTAGAACTAACTGAACAAGAACTGAACTAGAACTGAACTAGAACTGAACTAGAACTGAACTAGAACTAAACTAGAACTGAACTTAAAATTATTGGGTTGACCTCTTGACCTAAATGTAAATGTAGTAAATGCTTTCCAACTACTCTAGGTTTTTGTCTTAACTTAGGAAAATGTTTATTTTACGTATTTAAAGGATATTTCAGACGCAACCCGATAATTATTTACTTTTAAATTTAATAAATAACTTTAAACAATGATTGTTTTAAAATATGTTTATTAAAAACTATTTAAATCTAATTAAATTTATATTATTTAAAAATATAACATCTTATTTAAGCGTGTTTTTGAATAATAAAATAACATTTGTTTTTCTCTGCATCTTTCAAAAAAAAAATAATAATAATAAATAAAACACAAATATTGACTAAACTTAACAAATATTTAAACAATTACTTAGACTTGTTTTTTGAAACTTTTACTGTTTTAGTTAAAACTTTTCTCACAAAAAAAAAAAAAAAAACAATCAATCTAAGTTGCTAAGCAGATGATTGAAAGATCTAACTGAACATTAACGGCTAAGAAGATAATTTAAATAAATATTTAGATAAACAATAATCATAAAGAATGAAATATAAATGACAAATTAGTCTTCAAAATGTAGTTTAAATTTTAAAGATTTTTCTTTAGAGAGCCTACGTGACGTATGATTGATATTAATTAAGGATTATTTTATACTTTAAATAATATTTCCTAAATTAAGAATAAAAACAGCCAAATTTTAAATGCTATAGAAAGCTAAGAAAATTGCATAATTTTTTATAAATAACCGTAAGAAGTATAATATTGATGAAGCTAAAATGCAGCATAGATTTTTCAGCTTAACTGCAATTCTTTGTTTAACTAGTCATTTCTCCCAGCCTGTGAGAGCTTAAAATGTGGTATGTGGTGAAAGGGATATGGTTTCTAGCGGTTGACTCCTATCTCTGGCACCAAGCACTGCTAAAACATGTGATATTTGTCACCAAAAAACTAATTAAGATTATAGAGATTTATATTAATAAAATCACAACAATTTACGAATTATACGTTTTCTGTTATCAGCTTTTTGTAAAGTAAATAAAAATAAAATAAAAAATATTGCGGTTGAATACAAGGAAGTAGTTTTGGAAAGGGAAAGGAACGTTACATGTAAAAGTAAAGAAATAGAACAGAACTAGAACAGAACTAGAACAGAACTAGAACAGAACTAGAACAGAACTAGAACAGAACTAGAACAGAACTAGAACAGAACTAGAACAGAACTAGAACAGAACTAGAACAGAACTAGAACAGAACTAGAACAGAACTAGAACAGAAACTAGAACAGAACTAGAACAGAACTAGAACAGAACTAGAACAGAACTAGAACAGAACTAGAACAGAACTAGAACAGAACTAGAACAGAACTAGAACAGAACTAGAACAGAACTAGAACAGAACTAGAACAGAACTAGAACAGAACTAGAACAGAACTAGAACAGAACTAGAACAGAACTAGAACAGAACTAGAACAGAACTAGAACAGAACTAGAACAGAACTAGAACAGAACTAGAACAGAACTAGAACAGAACTAGAACAGAACTAGAACAGAACTAGAACAGAACTAGAACAGAACTAGAAACAGAACTAGAACAGAACTAGAACAGAACTAGAACAGAACTAGAACAGAACTGGAACAGAACTAGAACAGAACTAGAACAGAACTAGAACAGAACTAGAACAGAACTAGAACAGAACTAGAACAGAACTAGAACAGACCTAGAACAGAACTAGAACAGAACTAGAACAGAACTAGAACAGAACTAGAACAGAACTAGAACAGAACTAGAACAGAACTAGAACAGAACTAGAACAGAACTAGAACAGAACTAGAACAGAACTAGAACAGAACTAGAACTGAACTAGAACAGAACTAGAACAGAACTAGAAATAGAACTAGAACAGAACTTAGAATAGAACTAGAACAGAACTAGAAATGAACTAGAACAAACTAGACTAGACTATACTGAACTAAATAATATGAGGTATTATTTAATATGAATGTCAAGGTCATTTTAGATACAGTAGTTATAGCTTCTAAAAAGAGGTTTAAGTTCTAAAATTTTTACAAATTCATAAGATTTCGAAATATTTGCTTAGTTTATCAGCCGATATTTGTTTATATTAAATATTTTATAAAACTATTAATAATTAAAAAAAGTATTTAAACGGATGTTATTGTCTGGAAGTAACACTGGTATACTACTATGGTGGTCTACTCTAGCAGACACTTTGGGGCTGGAGGCAAAGAAACTTTTTAAAGTCTTTCAAAACAAATATTTAAATTAGGCTTTTAAAGCTTTTAAAAAAAATCTTTAAATATTTGTATCATTCCGAAAAATGTTTCTCATCATTATTCTCTTTGTGCTGATCATTGTACCAACTATCTCTTCTACATATCTATGTCTCTTTCTATTTTACAATTATGTAGTTCCTGTTCTCATATGTTAAGCGCCAGTTTATAATCCGGTTAACGCAAAATGAATGTTAAATTATTTATGTGTTTAGTACCAAACTAAGCATTTGTTTATTAATAAATATTTGTTTGCAAGTTTGTTTTATTTTTAAATTTTTTTTTTTTAGAAATCTATGTGTTTTTTTTTTTTTTTTTTTTTGCTCGGCTGCCGTTATCACTTGTGTAGATAATGATCATATATATTTTTGGCACAAATAGTTGTTGGTGGATATTATTAAAAGAAAACTGGAACACATTTTATACACTATTAAAAATTGTATCACAGTGCTGTCCCAGAAGTTATTTTTGAAGAAAATTCTTTTCAAAGTCAAGTAATATTTATATAAAAATATAATCTAAAAATATATTTTAACTTTAGAGCCAACCTAAATAAATTAAAAATTTGTTTTCATGGCTTATTGCTACTACACAAAAATTTAATTCAACATTTTTTAAATGTATATTTTTTAGCAGCAACATTTTGCTCCTACATTTTTTTCAAATAAATATTGCATACACATTGGAGTTACTCCACAACCGTTATATTAATGGAATGTTAAAAATTTTAAGAGGAATTTATTTATTTTTAATTTTTGTTAGAACTTTGCGAAAGTAAACAATACACAATTTCAGTCTAGTTCAGTTCTAGTTCAGTTTTAGTTCAGTTCTAGTTCAGTTCTAGCTCAGTTCTAGTTCAGTTCTAGTTCAGTTCTAGTTCAGTTCTAGTTCAGTTCTAGTTCAGTTCTAGTTCAGTTCTAGTTCAGTTCTAGTTCAGTTCTAGTTCAGTTCTAGTTCAGTTCTAGTTCAGTTCTAGTTCAGTTCTAGTTCAGTTCTAGTTCAGTTCTAGTTCAGTTCTAGTTCAGTTCTAGTTCAGTTTAGTTCTAGTTCAGTTCTAGTTCAGTTCTAGTTCAGTTCTAGTTCAGTTCTAGTTCAGTTCTAGTTCAGTTCTAGTTCAGTTCTAGTTCTAGTTCAGTTCTAGTTCAGTTCTAGTTCAGTTCTAGTTCAGTTCTAGTTCAGTTCTAGTTCAGTTCTAGTTCAGTTCTAGTTCAGTTCTAGTTCAGTTCTAGTTCAGTTCTAGTTCAGTTCTAGTTCAGTTCTAGTTCAGTTCTAGTTCAGTTCTAGTTCAGTCTAGTTCAGTTCTAGTTCAGTTCTAGTTCAGTTCTAGTTCAGTTTCGTTCAGTTCTAGTTCAGTTCTAGTTCAGTTCTAGTTCAGTTCTAGTTCGGAACTACTTGTTTCGTACTACAAAATGGAAAAATTTATAAAATAAATATTTTAAATATTTCTTTCCATGCAATGCTTACTAGCTTTTAGCAGTAGGAATTTATTCATATTTTGTGTTTATTTGTTTTTAGTTGTAGTTAAAAATCAATAAATATTAATGTTTAATGGAATGTTAGAAATGTTAAATGGAATTTATTTAATTTTTTTTTTTTTTATTTTATTATTTGTATATGGTAATGTGCACTAAAAATAAGTTTAAATATTTTATTGAAATTTACAATTATAGCATAGATTGTCTAGACAACAATACATTTATATGTATTGTAAATGTTGGATTTAATTACATATTTTGTTTAATATTTTATATTGTTTTAATAGTTTCACTATAAGTTGCTTTTTTCCTACATGACGTATGATTAATATCAATTGTGAATTAGTTTACCAATTTTACAATATTTCTCAAACTGAGTAAGCTAACGAAATTATTTTAGCTAACAGAACAAACTAGCTGCATCAAAGATTGCCACTTCTGTTATAGTACAAGTTAATCAGTAATGATAGGTTATCACCTTGCTTTGATGCACTTTATATTTTCAAATGACTAACATTTTTTGCTGCATATTTATTTAATATGAATCTTTCCTTGTCGTGGTCTTTTTTTTTTTTTTTTGTCTTGCCACTTGAAAATAAAATGTTTTGCTTAAAAAAGCCAGTGTCCATAAAATGCCGGACATTATCAATCATAAATTTTATACTTGTTCAAAAGTTAATATTCAAGTGCATTCATTTTTTCACTTTGGAAATTCGCTACCCGTAAAAATTTGAATTTTTGTCTAATGTTTCTTTATTACTTGTTCTAACATTAAGTCAACAAACAGAAAATGTTGTCATCAGTTTGAACTTTTAGATAGATATACGTTTATAATGTATACAATAAAAAACAAACAACAAATAACCAACAAAAAAAAATGGGACTTTTTAAAATATCTTATTAATTTAAACAATTCGGCTAAATTATTATGATATTCCTAAATTGTTCTTCAACTAATATACAAACACACTCTATTGTTGTTGGGTTATTTTTTACTCACAACGTTTAACAATTAAATATAAAATATTAAGACAATTGCGTGCTGTTTATTTTGTTAAGGCTGTTAGTGTATAAAACAATTAAATAAAAGTATTAAATAATTTAACAAATTCACGAACGCATGAGCGGGTCTCCCGGACGGTTGGACAAAATATTTAGAATTTATGTTTGCATTTTCATACCAAAGAACTTATTGTGTTCTGTCTACACTCGTGTTAGTTTTAAGATTATTTTGTTGAGTTTGTTTTTTTTTGTATAATTAATTTTTTTCCAAAAATAAAACAAATATTTGCTATTAAAAAAGCATTTGTTAGAATATAAATATATATTAAATCATTACAAAGAAGAACGTATAAGATTTGTACTTGATGCAATTTTTTGAAAAGATAAGCAGGAGATTACGTGTAAGGTAAAACGTAGAACTGAACTAGAACAGAACTAGAACAGTACTAGAACAGAACTAGAACAGAACTAGAACAGAACTAGAACAGAACTAGAACAGAACGAACAGAACTATAACAGAACTAGAACAGAACTAGAACAGAACTAGAACAGAACTAGAACAGAACTAGAACAGAACAAGAACAGAACTAGAACAGAACTAGAACAGAACTAGAACAGAACTAGAACAGAACTAGAACAGAACTAAACAGAACTAGAACAGAACTAGAACAGAACTAGAACAGAACTAGAACAGAACTAGAACAGAACTAGAACAGAACTAGAACAGAACTAGAACAGAACTAGAACAGAACTAGAACAGAACTAGAACAGAACTAGAACAGAACTAGAACAGAACTAGAACAGAACTAGAACAGAACTAGAACACTAGAACTGAACTAGAACAGAACTAGAACAGAACTAGAACAAACTAGAACAGAACTAGAACAGAACAGAACTAGAAGAACTAGAACAGAACAGAACAGAACAGAACTAGACAGAACTAGAACAGAACTAGAACAGAACTAGAACAGAACTAGAACAGAACTAGAACAGAACTAGAACAGAACTAGAACAGAACTAGAACAGAACTAGAACAGAACTAGAACAGAACTAGAACTAGAACAGAACTAGAACTGAAAACTAGAAGCATAAACTAGAACATGAACTAGAACAGAAACTAGAAGCAGAACTAGAACAGAAACTAGAACCAGAACTAGGACCGAACTAGAACCAGAACTAGGAACAAGAACTAGAACAGACCTAGAACAGAACTAGGACAGAACTTAGAACAGAACTAGAACAGAACTAGAACAGAACAGAACAGATAGAACAGAACTAGAACAGAACTAGAACAGAACTAGAATCAGAACTAGAACAGAACTAGAACAGAGCTATAACAGAACTAGAACAGAACTAGAACAGAACTAGAACAGAACTAGAACAGAACTAGAACAGAAGACTAGAACAGAACTAGAACCAGAAGCTAGAACAGAACTAGAACAGAACTAGAACAGAACTAAACTAGAACAGAACTAGAACAGAACTAGAACAGAACTAGAACCAGAACTAGAACAGAACCTAGAACAGAACTAGAACAGAACTAGAACAGAACTAGACAGAACTAGAACAGAACTAGAACAGAACTAGAACAGAACTAGAACAGAACTAGAACAGAACTAGAACAAGAACTAGAACAGAACTAGAACAGAACTAGAACACTAGAACAGAACTAGAAGAAGAACTAAACGAACTAGAACAGAACAGAACAGAACTAGAACAGAACTAGAACAGAACTAGAACAGAACTAGAACAGAACTAGAACAGAACTAGAACAGAACTAGAACAGAACTAGAACAGAACTAGAACAGAACTAGAACAGAACTAGAACAGAACTAGAACAGAACTAGAACAGAACTAGAACAGAACTAGAACAGAACTAGAACAGAACTAGAACAGAACTAGAACAGAACTAGAACAGAACTAGAACAGAACTAGAACAGAACTAGAACAGAACTAGAACAGAACTAGAACAGAACTAGAACAGAACTAGAACAGAACTAGAACAGAACTAGAACAGAACTAGAACAGAACTAGAACAGAACTAGAACAGAACTAGAACAGAACTAGAACAGAACTAGAACAGAACTAGAAAGAACTAGAACTAGAACAGAACTAGAACAGAACTAGAACAGAACTAGAACAGAACTAGAACAGAACTAGAACAGAACTAGAACAGAACTAGAACAGAACTAGACAGAACAAGAACAGAACTAGAACAGAACTAAAACAGAACTAGAACAGAACTAGAATAGAACAGAACTAGGAATAGAACAGAACTAGAACAGAACTAGAACAGAACTAGAACAGAACTAGAACAGAACTAGAACAGAACTAGAACAGAACTAGAACAGAACTAGAACAGAACTAGAACAGAACTAGAAAAGAACTAGAACAGAACTAGAAACATAAACTGAATTCAACTCGTGTTGCCACAATTAAAATTATTGACAATTCCTTAATTATTATGCCATCAAAAACTTTAGCTTAAGTATTTAAAGAGCATAAGTAATTAAATTTATTGGTTTATTTTTAAACAAACCATTAAACTTAACTAATTTCTGTTAGGCATTTTAAATTTAAATTAACATCATCTGCTCTAAAAATAACTTATTGAAAAAGAACCTTCCAAATTCCGAAAATTCTCATTAATAAACTGTAACTCGTTATTTTTCTTTTTTTTACCAAATTTTATAATCGCGTGTTTAAAATCATCTACCTTTCAATGGATTTTTACCATTATTACTGTTTTATTTTAGAAACATTTGTGTTGTGTATGATAATTATAGAAATTGTTTATATATTTTTGTTGGAGCAACAAAATAATCATAAAAAACTCACATTTTAAAAAAATTTTGACAAAAAAGTTTTGTTTGAAATTAACTTGATGTCATTATAAAATTCATTATGGCCCAATAATTGTCAATGTGTGTTGTAATCACTTTTATACACAGTCGAATAAAAATAAAACAAAATAAATTTTAACTGTCAAAAATTTTATTTATATAGGTATGAGAACAGAGTTGAAGGTCAATTTTAATTTGAATGGAAGAATGCTTTTGTCGCTGAAGGAGAGTAACAGTTTAACAGTAGGAGTTTAAGACAAATATTGTGTGAATTATTAAATGTTGAATACCATGCTAACAAGAGTTCTAGTTCAGTTCTAGTCTAGTTCCAGTTCAGTTCTAGTTCAGTTCTAGTTCAGTTCTAGTTCAGTTCTAGTTCAGTTCTAGTTCAGTTCTAGTTCAGTTCTAGTTCAGTTCTAGTTCAGTCTAGTTCAGTTCTAGTCAGTTCTAGTCAGTTCTAGTTCAGTTCTATGTCTAGTTCTAGTTCAGTTCTAGTTCAGTTCTAGTTCAGTCTAGTCAGTTCTAGTTCAGTTCTATTCAGTTCTAGTTCAGTTCTAGTTCAGTTCTAAGTTCAGTTCTAGTTCAGTTCTAGTTCAGTTCTAGTTCAGTTCTAGTTCAGTTCTAGTTCAGTTCTAGTTCAGTTCTAGTTCAGTTCAGTTCAGTTCTAGTTCAGTTCTAGTTCAGTTCTAGTTCAGTTCTAGTTCAGTTCTAGTTCAGTTCTAGTTCAGTTCTAGTTCAGTTCTAGTTCAGTTCTAGTTCAGTTCTAGTTCAGTTCTAGTTCAGTTCTAGTTCAGTCTAGTCTAGTTCAGTTCTAGTTCTAAGTTCAGTTCTAGTTCAGTTCTAGTTCAGTTCTAGTTCAGTTCTAGTTCAGTTCTAGTTCAGTTCTAGTTCAGTTCTAGTTCAGTTCTAGTTCAGTTCTAGTTCAGTTCTAGTTCAGTTCTAGTTCAGTTCTAGTTCAGTTCTAGTTCAGTTCTAGTTCAGTTCTAGTTCAGTTCTAGTTCAGTTCTAGTTCAGTTCTAGTTCAGTTCTAGTTCAGTTCTAGTTCAGTTCTAGTCAGTTCTAGTTCAGTTCTAGTTCAGTTCTAGTTCAGTTCTAGTTCAGTTCTAGTTCAGTAGTTCAGTCTAGTTCAGTTCTAGTTCAGTTCTAGTTCAGTTCTAGTTCAGTTCTAGTTCAGTTCTAGTTCAGTTCTAGTTCAGTTCTAGTTCAGTTCTAGTTCAGTTCTAGTTCAGTTCTAGTTCAGTTCTAGTTCAGTTCTAGTTCAGTTCTAGTTCAGTTCTAGTTCAGTTCTAGTTCAGTTCTAGTTCAGTTCTAGTTCAGTTCTAGTTCAGTTCTAGTTCAGTTCTAGTCAGTTCTAGTTCAGTTCTAGTTCAGTCTATTCTGTTCTAGTTCAGTTCTAGTTCAGTTCTAGTTCAGTTCTAGTTCAGTTCTAGTTCAGTTCTAGTTCAGTTCTAGTTCAGTTCTAGTTCAGTTCTAGTTCAGTTCTAGTTCAGTTCTAGTTCAGTTCTAGTTCAGTTCTAGTTCAGTTCTAGTTCTGTTCTAGTTCTGTTCTAGTTCAGTTCTAGTTCAGTTCTAGTTCAGTTCTAGTTCAGTTCTAGTTCAGTTCTAGTTCAGTTCTAGTTCAGTTCTAGTTCAGTTCTAGTTCAGTTCTAGATCAGTTCTAGTTCAGTTCTAGTTCAGTTCTAGTTCAGTTCTAGTTCAGTTCTAGTTTAGTTCTAGTTCAGTTTTCGTTCTGTTAAGCTCTTTTCTTTTGTAAAATAAGCTAATCCAGAGTTAAATTTTGTAGTTAAACGAAAACCGAAAAACCCTGCCCTATTTGGTAAAACCTCTGCATATGTTTATAGTCAGTTATCTATTCGGCGTAGTTTTATGGCGCTTTTTCTTTTTTACAACACCATTATAAATAAAATTTATTACAGAAAAACAGTTTGATTTGATTACATGGTTGGATGACAAAGTTTTCTAAATAGAAGGGGGAAACGAAAAGTAATAAAACAAACAAATACAAACAAAAATATACCAAAATTTTATTTATATATAGAGTGTGTACAAATTTAATATAAAAGCAATTGTTTATTGAAGTGTGAAATCGGGAGTTGTAAAAGGGACCCCAAAATTGTTGACACAAACCAATATTTATTTTCTATGCGCTTCTGTTTATTTTTATACAATTTTCAAAATAATGATAATCATTTACTTGTTGAATGTATCGTTAATAAATTAGCAGCAATTTAAAGTGTTAAGTTACTAAATATTAGTTTATTTTAACAAAAAAAAAAACGACTTATGTAAATAAAAACAAAAATGTGTCATCGAATAGCAACGTACGTATGTGTGAGTGTGACAGAAAAATTGAATAAATAAATCAAAAAAGTAACAAATGGTAAATCGTAGTTTTTTTTATATTCTATACCGCTTATGATAATTTTAAATACACATTAAAATTTTATTTTAACAAAGAGGAAAAAACTAAATTTTTATAAAATTTATTTTGTAAAAAAAGTTGTTTAACCAGACTTGTATGAAAATCCTTTAATGCTTTTAATTATTTATTTAAAACCAGTATTAATATTAATTTAAATAAATAAATTGACAAATAATTTAATGAGTTGTTAATTTAACAAAAAAAAACATTGATAAATACAACAAAAATATAATCAAAATATATATTATATAAATAAATGTAAAATAAATAATTTAAATTTTATAAGAATTTTATAACAAAAATAAACAAAGAGACAAGCTGAAAAGGCAAAAAAAAATAATTGTAAAAGCACAGTGGGGACGTCCAATTAAATATTTTAACAGAACTAGAACTTGAAATTTTATCACAAATTATTCGCATTTAAAAAAGTGTAGCGTTTTTATATATCTTCACACCACTGTACCTTTTTAAATTCTTTTCAATTTAAATTCAAACTTGACCGTTTGATTGGACTTTTACATACAATGTCTGTGTATTTCTGTTTACACACAAACACCCAACTAAACAAATAGGCAAACAGACTAATCAACAAATCGACAAACAATTTCATCTACATAAACAAACAAAAACAACGCATTCTCACACAAACTTTACAATTACAAATAGATTCTAACTTAAAACAACAAGAACAAAAATGTAAACAAACCGAAATAATCACTCGTAAAAATATTAAACTACAACAAACGACGACAACAAATACGAAAAAAAGGAAAAAAAAAACAAAAAAACACGTTGTAAAATATGTTTTTGCACTAGAACAAATAGAAAACAAGTAGAACAGAGCAAAAACACATACAAATAAACAAGAGTGTTAGAATGAGTGATAGAGAGAGAGAGGGAGTACAAAAAGGTATTGAAAACTCATAAAAAATAATTTTTTTACAAAAACAATGATGTAGAAGTGAGCAATGCTGGGACAAGAACAAAAACTAAGCGAATAAAATATTTAAATTCTAATAACAAAAACAACAAAAAAAGTCTAACTAAAAACCACAACAACAGCAAAAAAGACAAACTGCAAAACAACAAGAATTTGAAGGAAAATAACAGGGTCGAACCGCAATAAAGAGAAATATTTTTAAATAGTACTAAATTATAACAATATTAGTACTTTTTTGGTACTAAAAGTATTAAATTTATTATAGACAAGACTATAGACGTGGCTATATACTAGTCTAAAGACTAGACTATAGACTAGACTATAGACTAGACTATAGACTAGACTATAGACTAGACTATAGACTAGACTATAGACTAGACTATAGACTAGACTATAGACTAGACTATAGACTAGACTATAGACTAGACTATAGACTAGACTATAGACTAGACTATAGACTAGACTATAGACTAGACTATAGACTAGACTATAGACTAGACTATAGACTAGACTATAGACTAGACTAACTAGACTATAGACTAGACTAGACTAGACTATAGACTAGACTATAGACTAGACTATAGACTAGACTATAGACTAGACTATAGACTAGACTATAGACTAGACTATAGACTAGACTATAGACTAGACTATAGACTAGACTATATACTACTATAGACTAGACTATAGACTAGACTATAGACTAGACTATAGACTAGACTATAGACTAGACTATAGACTAGACTATAGACTAGACTATAGACTAGACATAGACTAGACTATAGACTAGACTATAGACTAGACTATAGACTAGACTATAGACTAGACTATAGACTAGACTATAGACTAGACTATAGACTAGACTATAGACTAGACTATAGACTAGACTATAGACTAGACTATAGACTAGACTATAGACTAGACTATAGACTAGACTATAGACTAGACTATAGACTAGACTATAGACTAGACTATAGACTAGACTATAGACTAGACTATAGACTAGACTATAGACTAGACTATAGACTAGACTATAGACTAGGACTATAGACTAGACTATAGACTAGGACTATAGACTAGACTATAGACTAGACTATAGACTAGACTATAGACTAGACTATAGACTAGACTATAGACTAGACTATAGACTAGACTAGACTAGACATAGACTGACTATAGACTAGACTATAGACTAGACTATAGACTAGACTATAGACTAGACTATAGACTAGACTAAGACTAGACTAATAGACTATAGACTAGACTATAGACTAGACTATAGACTAGACTATAGACTAGACTATAGACTAGACTATAGACTAGAACTATAGACTAGACTACAGACTAGACTATAGACTAGACTACAGATTAAGACTAGACTACAGATTAGACTAGACTACAGATTAGACTAGACTACATATTAGACTAGACTATAGATTAGACTAGAATAACTAACTATGATTAGACTAGACTATAGACTAGACTATAGATTAGATAGACTATAGACTAGACTATAGACTAGACTAAAGACTAGACTATAGACTGGACTATAGACTAGACTACAGACTAGACTATAGACTAGACTACAGATTCGACTAAAGACTAGACTATAGACTAGACTATAGTAGTATAGTCTAGTCTATAGTCTAGTCTATAGTCTAGTCTATAGTCTAGTCTATAGTCTAGTCTATAGTCTAGTCTATAGTCTAGTCTATAGTCTAGTCTATAGTCTAGTCTATAGTCTAGTCTATAGTCTAGTCTATAGTCTAGTCTATAGTCTAGTCTATAGTCTAGTCTATAGTCTAGTCTATAGTCTAGTCTATATAGACTAGACTATAGACTAGACCATAGACTATAACCTAAAATGTAGACTAGTCTACTATTTATGACAAAAAACCAAAAAACATTTCATTAAAAACACAAAACCATAATGCTGCTTGTAGCGTTCCAATAATAAAATGTATATAATTCTAAACTCTTTTATGTATTTAAAAACCAAAAACCTTAAAACAAATGCCTAAATCATTTTAAATTTGTAAATAAATTTGAATTGCACAGCAAATAAATTTGAAATAGAAATAGATAAAAATAAATTTAATTAAAATGTCATTAAATTTAACATTATAATAATAAAATGGACTTTTATTTCACATGACAAAGACAAGTAAATAAATGACACCAACAAAAAACAAAAACCCAATAAATAATTAAATACTATCTGTTATAATAATAAAAAAAAAACATTTCATTCTAACAGCAAAGTTTTATTTTTAACATATAATATTTGCAATAAAGAATAAAAATTGCAATTAGCAATCAAATAGTTATCGATACAATACAATGTTTCAAAGAGAAAAAAATATATTGAAATTTTTTTGCAATAAAAATAATATTAATAGTTTTTATCAATCAAATGGATTAATTGATTGTTAGGTAAAACATAGTTACAGATAAAATCTTATCTTTTTGACAAACAGTTATCGTAGAATCGATTAAATGCATTGTTATATTAACTTATAAATTATTGGCCTAGTTTTAAAAAAAAAACAATTGTTAAAAGGATTTTCCAAACAAGTTTTTCGCTATTTCTTTTTATAGGAAATTTAGACTTAATGATTTTAACAGTTTTCTATAAAAATTGTGTGAACTCAAGAACTGAACTAAAATTGATTTGAACTAGAACTGAACTAGAACTGAACTAGAACTGAACTAGAACTGAACTAGAACTGAACTAGAACTGAACTAGAACTGAACTAGAACTGAACTAGAACTGAACTAGAACTGAACTAGAACTGAACTAGAACTGAACTAGAACTGAACTAGAACTGAACTAGAACTGAACTAGAACTGAACTAGAACTGAACTAGAACTGAACTAGAACTGAACTAGAACTGAACTAGAACTGAACTAGAACTGAACTAGAACTGAACTAGAACTGAACTAGAACTGAACTAGAACTGAACTAGAACTGAACTAGAACTAGAACTGAACTAGAACTGAACTAGAACTGAACTAGAATTGAACTAGAACTGAACTAGAACTGAACTAGAACTGAACTAGAACTGAACTAGAACTGAACTAGAACTGAACTAGAACTGAACTAGAACTGAACTAGAACTGAACTAGAACTGAATGAACTAGAACTGAACTAGAACTGAACTAGAACTGAACTAGAACTGAACTAGAACTGAACTAGAACTGAACTAGAACTGAACTAGAACTGAACTAGAACTGAACTAGAACTGAACTAGAACTGAACTAGAACTGATCTAGAACTGAACTAGAACTGAACTGGAACTGAACTAGAACTGAACTAGAACTGAACTAGAACTGAACTAGAACTGAACTAGAACTGAACTAGAACTGAACTAGAACTGAACTAGAACTGAACTAGAACTGAACTAGAACTGAACTAGAACTGAACTAGAACTGAACTAGAACTGAACTAGAACTGAACTAGAACTGAACTAGAACTGAACTAGAACTGAACTAGAACTGAACTAGAACTGAACTAGAACTGAACTAGAACTGAACTAGAACTGAACTAGAACTGAACTAGAACTGAACTAGAACTGAACTAGAACTGAACTAGAACTGAACTAGAACTGAACTAGAACTGAACTAGAACTGAACTAGAACTGAACTAGAACTGAACTAGAACTGAACTAGAACTGAACTAGAACTGAACTAGAACTGAACTAGAACTGAACTAGAACTGAACTAGAACTGAACTAGAACTGAACTAGAACTGAACTAGAACGAACTAGAACTGAACTAGAACTGAACTAGAACTGAACTAGAACTGAACTAGAACTGAACTAGAACTGAACTAGAACTGAACTAGAACTGAACTAGAACTGAACTAGAACTGAACTAGAACTGAACTAGAACTGAACTAGAACTGAACTAGAACTGAACTAGAACTGAACTAGAACTGAACTAGAACTGAACTAGAACTGAACTAGAACTGAACTAGAACTGAACTAGAACTGAACTAGAACTGAACTAGAACTGAACTAGAACTGAACTAGAACTGAACTAGAACTGAACTAGAACTGAACTAGAACTGAACTAGAACTGAACTAGAACTGAACTAGAACTGAACTAGAACTGAACTAGAACTGAACTAGAACTGAACTAGAACTGAACTAGAACTGAACTAGAACTGAACTAGAACTGAACTAGAACTGAACTAGAACTGAACTAGAACTGAACTAGAACTGAACTAGAACTGAACTAGAACTGAACTAGAACTGAACTAGAACTGAACTAGAACTGAACTAGAACTGAACTAGAACTGAACTAGAACTGAACTAGAACTGAACTAGAACTGAACTAGAACTGAACTAGAACTAGAACTAGAACTGAACTAGAACTGAACTAGAACTGAACTAGAACTGAACTAGAACTGAACTAGAACTGAACTAGAACTGAATTAGAACTGAACTAGAACTGAACTAGAACTGAACTAGAACTGAACTAGAACTGAACTAGAACTGAATTAGAACTAGAACTGAACTAGAACTGAACTAGAACTGAACTAGAACTGAACTAGAACTGAACTAGAACTGAACTAGAACTGAACTAGAACTGAACTACTAGAACTGAACTAGAACTGAACTAGAACTAAAAAACTAAAATTTCTGAAAATTAGTTACAGAAAACTTTTCGATTATAGGAACTTTTGAAAAGTGTTTCCATAAGTTGAATCATACATAAATCTTTCTATTCTGCAATAATTAAAGTTAAAAATAAATAAATTCAAAATATTTCCGCTTGTCAAAATTCCATAATTATAACAGATTTACTTTTGTTTATATTTTAATAATTATTGCAATAAAAAGCAAAATCCAGCACCCACTCAAAAGTAAAAAAGTTGAAAAAATAATAATCTTAAAATCTTACTTCACATGTCAACAAGTAAAGTCTACCATTTTGGTTTCACAATGCAAGTATCTCTCGGTACGGATTCAATTTAATCTTTTAATTACTAATTACAACATGGAATTACAACGTGTTGCCGTCAGATTTATGGCATTTTTTGCTGTTCATAGTAATTATTTGCTCAAAAAGATGTGTCTTAAAGTAAATGTATGAGTTGGCAGTAGTCAAGAGGGATGAAGGGCGTTAATGCTAAAGCACTATGGGACAAAGACCATCTCATGAAGTGACTATTTTCTTTACACAATTTATGCAGAAATAAAAAATATATTCTCTAGATTTACAACTTTTATTGCATTTCCGGCTCATTGTGTGATGTGATGCATAATTTTAATTTTACACTAAAAATATATTATTAACAAAAAATAGTTAAATGCATTTTGTTGTAAAGGTAACAGACCATGTGGGTGTATTACACGGATGATTATTAATTGTTGCTGCATGATTATAACGAATCACATCATGTTTAGATTTTTCTTAATATTCAAACACAAAAATATTTTAAGAAATATTTCAACTAAATTCTCAATAGGGTGGTACCGATTTATAATAAAACTTAATACTATCACAAAGTTATTAAAATGTAAATCGAATGAAAATAATTACTTATTATGAATTCTTTGCTAAAATTAGGTTCACTGATTAATGTTTTACTATTTGTAATTAGCGCCTCCCTAATGTTTATTTTTCAATTATTGTTTGCATTTTAGTTCTTGTATATTCAATATTATTGTTTATGAAAAATTTTATTAAATTATAGAAAAATAAAATTGTGTTGAATCACCTCGAACATCGTAAATATTTATTCGTCTCTATGCATTTTTTTTATTTATTTCACAAATTCACAAAAGATCGATCGATGTCTAATAGAAGACCTAATGCACGCGTTAATATGACCTTGTTACTAAACTACGTTGTTTTATAAATGATTTTATTCTTCTTTCTGATTGTTGTTGAGCAACAAAAAAAAAATAATTAAAAAAATGTTCAAGACCATAATTGATAGATTGTAAGAAAATTAATTTAAAATATTCTTTAAAACAAACAATATACTTAGTCCAAAAAAAGGTGTGTTAAATACACTTTAAGAAATTTTCCTATTGGGTTTATGAAGATCGGAAAATTTTCTGTGGAAAATTATGAAGATCGGAAAATTTTCTGTGGAAAATTATGAAGATCGGAAAATTTTCTATAGAAAATTATGAAGATCGCAAAATTTTCTATAGAAATAGAAAATTATGAAGATCGCAAAATTTTCTCTAGAAAATTAAGAAGATCGCAAAATTTTCTCTAGAAAATTAAGAAGATCGCAAAATTTTCTCCAGAAAATTAAGAAGATCGCAAAATTTTCTCTAGAAAATTAAGAAGATCGCAAAATTTTCTCTAGAAAATTAAGAAGATCGCAAAATTTTCTATAGAAAATTATGAAGATCGCAAAATTTTCTATAGAAAATTATGAAGATCGCAAAATTTTCTATAGAAAATTATGAAGATCGCAAAATTTTCTATAGAAAATTATGAAGATCGCAAAATTTTCTATAGAAAATTATGAAGATCGCAAAGTTTTCTATAGAAAATTGTGAAGATCGCAAAATTTTCTCTCGAAAATTAAGAAGATCGCAAAATTTTCTCTCGAAAATTAAGAAGATCGCAAAATTTTCTCTCGAAAATTAAGAAGATCGCAAAATTTTTTCTCGAAAATTAAGAAGATCGCAAAATTTTTTCTCGAAAATTAAGAAGATCGCAAAATTTTCTCTAGAAAATTAAGAAGATCGCAAAATTTTCTCTAGAAAATTAAGAAGATCGCAAAATTTTCTCTAGAAAATCATGAAGATCGCAAAATTTTCTATAGAAAATTATGAAGATCGCAAAATTTTCTCTAGAAAATTATGAAGATCGCAAAATTTTCTCTAGAAAATTATGAAGATCGCAAAATTTTCTCTAGAAAATTAAGAAGATCGCAAAATTTTCTATAGATAATCGAGAAGATCGCAAAATTTTCTGTAGAAAATTATCAAGATCGTAAAATTTTCTACAGAAAATCGAGGAGATCGCAAAATTTTCTAAAGAAAATCGAGAAGATCACAAAATGTTGTATACAAAATCACGAAAATTGCAAAATTTTCTATAGAAAATCAAGAAGATCACCAAAATTATGAAGATCGCAAATCGTTCTATAACAAATTAGGAAGATCGCAAAATTTTCTATAGAAACTCAAGAAGATTTTCTATAGAAAATTTTCAAGATCTCAAAATTTTCTATAGAAAATTATGAAGATCGCAAAATTTTCTATAGAAAATTATGAAGATCGCAAAATTTTCTATAGAAAATTGTGAAGATCGCAAAATTTTCTCTCGAAAATTAAGAAGATCGCAAAATTGTCTCTCGAAAATTAAGAAGATCGCAAAATTGTCTCTCGAAAATTAAGAAGATCGCAAAATTTTTTCTCGAAAATTAAGAAGATCGCAAAATTTTCTCTACAAAATTAAGAAGATCGCAAAATTTTCTCTAGAAAATTATGAAGATCGCAAAATTTTCTCTAGAAAATTAAGAAGATCGCAAAATTTTCTCTAGAAAATTAAGAAGATCGCAAAATTTTCTGTAGAAAATCAAGAAGATCGCAAAATTTTCTGTAGAAAATTATGAAGATCGTAAAATTTTCTAAAGAAAATCGAGAAGATCGCAAAATTTTCTAAAGAAAATCGAGAAGATCACAAAATGTTGTATAGAAAATCACGAAAATTGCAAAATTTTCTATAGAAAATTATGAAGATCGCAAAATTTTCTATAGAAAATTATGAAGATCGCAAAATTTTCTATAGAAAATTATGAAGATCGCAAAGTTTTCTATAGAAAATTGTGAAGATCGCAAAATTTTCTCTCGAAAATTAAGAAGATCGCAAAATTTTCTCTCGAAAATTAAGAAGATCGCAAAATTTTCTCTCGAAAATTAAGAAGATCGCAAAATTTTTTCTCGAAAATTAAGAAGATCGCAAAATTTTTTCTCGAAAATTAAGAAGATCGCAAAATTTTCTCTAGAAAATTAAGAAGATCGCAAAATTTTCTCTAGAAAATTAAGAAGATCGCAAAATTTTCTCTAGAAAATCATGAAGATCGCAAAATTTTCTATAGAAAATTATGAAGATCGCAAAATTTTCTCTAGAAAATTATGAAGATCGCAAAATTTTCTCTAGAAAATTATGAAGATCGCAAAATTTTCTCTAGAAAATTAAGAAGATCGCAAAATTTTCTATAGATAATCGAGAAGATCGCAAAATTTTCTGTAGAAAATTATGAAGATCGTAAAATTTTCTACAGAAAATCGAGGAGATCGCAAAATTTTCTAAAGAAAATCGAGAAGATCACAAAATGTTGTATACAAAATCACGAAAATTGCAAAATTTTCTATAGAAAATCAAGAAGATCACCAAAATTATGAAGATCGCAAATCGTTCTATAACAAATTAGGAAGATCGCAAAATTTTCTATAGAAACTCAAGAAGATTTTCTATAGAAAATTTTCAAGATCTCAAAATTTTCTATAGAAAATTATGAAGATCGCAAAATTTTCTATAGAAAATTATGAAGATCGCAAAATTTTCTATAGAAAATTGTGAAGATCGCAAAATTTTCTCTCGAAAATTAAGAAGATCGCAAAATTGTCTCTCGAAAATTAAGAAGATCGCAAAATTGTCTCTCGAAAATTAAGAAGATCGCAAAATTTTTTCTCGAAAATTAAGAAGATCGCAAAATTTTCTCTACAAAATTAAGAAGATCGCAAAATTTTCTCTAGAAAATTATGAAGATCGCAAAATTTTCTCTAGAAAATTAAGAAGATCGCAAAATTTTCTCTAGAAAATTAAGAAGATCGCAAAATTTTCTATAGAAAATCAAGAAGATCGCAAAATTTTCTGTAGAAAATTATGAAGATCGTAAAATTTTCTAAAGAAAATCGAGAAGATCGCAAAATTTTCTAAAGAAAATCGAGAAGATCACAAAATGTTGTATAGAAAATCACGAAAATTGCAAAATTTTCTATAGAAAATCAAGAAGATCACCAAAATTATGAAGATCGCAAATCGTTCTATAACAAATTAGGAAGATCGCAAAATTTTCAATAGAAACTCAAGAAGATTTTCTATAGAAAATTTTCAAGATCTCAAAATTTTCCATAGAAAATTATGAAGATTGCAAAATTTTCTATAGAAATAGGAAATTATGAAGATCGCAAAATTTTCTATAGAAATAGGAAATTATGAAGATCGCAAAATTTTCTATAGAAATAGAAAATTTTTGAAGATCGCAAAATTTTCTATAGAAATAGAAAATTTTTGAAGATCGCAAAATTTTCTATAGAAATAGAAAATTTTTGAAGATCGCAAAATTTTCTATAGAAATAGAAAATTTTTGAAGATCGCAAAATTTTCTATAGAAATAGAAAATTTTTGAAGATCGCAAAATTTTCTATAGAAATTGAAGATCGCAAAATTTTCTATAGAAATAGAAAATTTTGAAGATCGCAAAATTTTCTATAGAAATAGAAAATTTTGAAGATCGCAAAATTTTCTATAGAAATAGAAAATTTTGAAGATCGCAAAATTTTCTATAGAAATAGAAAATTTTGAAGATCGCAAAATTTTCTATAGAAATAGAAAATTTTGAAGATCGCAAAATTTTCTATAGAAATAGAAAATTTTGAAGATCGCAAAATTTTCTATAGAAATAGAAAATTTTGAAGATCGCAAAATTTTCTATAGAAATAGAAAATTTTGAAGATCGCAAAATTTTCTATAGAAATAGAAAATTTTGAAGATCGCAAAATTTTCTATAGAAATAGAAAATTTTGAAGATCGCAAAATTTTCTATAGAAATAGAAAATTTTGAAGATCGCAAAATTTTCTATAGAAATAGAAAATTTTGAAGATCGCAAAATTTTCTATAGAAATAGAAAATTTTTGAAGATCGCAAAATTTTCTATAGAAATAGTAGATTATGAAGATCGCAAATCTCTGAATTTTCTATAGATTGTGGTAGAGATTGACAGATTTTCTATAGAATATAGTAGAGCACTCTAAATTTTCTATACAATACTGTAGAGCTCGCCAAAGATTCCATAGAATATGGTAGGGATCGCTAAATTGTATATAGAGATATTCTATAGAATATGGTGAAGATTGACAATTTTTCTATAGAATATGGTGAAGATCACCAAATTTTCTATAGAATGTGGTAGAAACTGTTAAGTTTTGTGTAGAATATGGTAGAGATCCGCATATTTTCTCTAGAATATAGTAGAGATCGCCAAATTGTCCGTAGAATATGGTAGTGATCATGAAATTTTCTGATTTGAAATGAATATAGTAAGATCGTCAAATTTTCTGTAGAATATGGTGGAGATCGCCAAAATTTCTATATAATATAGTAAAGATCGACAAATTTTCTGTATAATAGGGTGGAGATCACCAAATTTTCTGTAGGGTGGAGATCGCCAAATTTTCTATAGAATATGGTAGAGATCGACAAAATTTTTTAGTTTTCAATCTCTTTCTTCACTACTTTTATAATTGTTTGGGTAAACCTTTCTTTTTATTACGTCAATTATATAAATCAATGAACTGCAATAAGAAAAAAAGATCCGATTTCAACAATATCACTTTAATGTAATGGTTTTTATTTAAAATTTTTTTTTTATATTTAAATTTTAAGTTTGTTATTTGTTTGGTATTATTTTTATTATGACACCAAAAAAATGTAACAAATTTCATAAAACCAAAAAAAAAAAAGTGTATTTGAATAAAAAGCCATTGAACCTGAATTTAATCTGTATATGGAATATTAAAATTTAAAACCCGAATAAAAAATATATACATACATAACGACATACTTGCGCATACAATTAACTCGGAGCAAATCAATGAAAAATACATAAAAATACTTCGTTCAACATTGAACCCCAAATATATAAAAGAAAAAATTAATCAAATCAACTGCTGAAGAAGAGGAAAAAAACAGAGCAAAGAAATTTAAAAATATGTTTATGTTATTTTTTTTACCGAAAAGCTAAATTTAAAAATAGAGTTCTTAAAAAAAAATTTTTGATTTATTTTCATATTTAAACGCAAATAAACAAGAATGTGAGGGAATTGAGAGATTTGTTGTTATTTTTTTATGACACACGGATGGACGGATAGATAAAAATTAAACTATTTGCAGGAACAGAAATAGAAATATTGAAAACAACCTAGAGAAAAAAAGAGAAAGAAAAATATTTTGGAAAATAAATCTAAATTTCAATTCCAATAGTCTTTCACAAAAAAAAAACTTTCACTTTTATGCAAATATTTGGCCTAAAAAATTATATAAAATTACAGGAAATCTTAAAATTTTTTAACAAATTCAAAGCCAAACCCTTAATGGGTCCTTTTACATAAAAATACTTTTCTTTTTATAAGTTTTTGTCACATATTCATTTCTCTGATGAATTACCCTCAACATTCCCAAACTTATCACACCCCTTATGACTTAGACTCTGTGCTAAAGGTTATCGGCGGAAAAAAAAAACATTAAAAACTATTTGCATGAAACAAATAAATAATAAAAATCCGTACGAACTGATTTCAAAATACGTCAAATTCTAAAAATAATCCCTTAAAAAAAAAGTTGAAAAACAAGCAACATTTTACTTACTGTTTGACAGTTTTTTGGCAGCAACAAAACTATTCTGAATACAAAAATAACCCCAAAAAGACAAAAGCCAAATACCGCGAAAACAAAACTGAAATGAAATTGAAAATAAAAATTAATTAAAAAGTATGTTTTTAGACATAAAAATAAAAACAGCAAAAAAAAATATTTATTGCTAAAACTGTAAATCAAAAAAATGTGCTAAAGTTCTGAAAACATAAAATACATCAAAAGATTTAAAATTTCTTAAACCAGATATATTGTTATTGACACTTTAATAAATAAAATATTTTTTCTTAAAAATTTTAAAAATATTGATAAACTTTCTAGAGAAAATTTAAGCAATAAATATTATATAAATTTGGCGATATAGAAAATTTAGCGATCTCTAGCATATTCTACAGAATATCTGGCGATCTCTACAATATTCTACAAAAAATTTGACAATCTCTACCATATTCTATAAAAAATTTGGCGATATTTACCATATTCTATAGAAAACTTGGCGATCTTCACATTATTCTACGGAAAATCTGGCGATCTTTACCATATTCTACAGAAAATTTGACGATCTTTACCATATTCTATAGAAGATTTGGCGATCTTTACCATATTCTATAGAAAATTTTGCGATCTCTACCATATTCAATAGAAAATTTGGTGATCTTTGGCATATTATACAGAAAATTTGGCGATCTCTAGTATTTTCTATAGAAAAATTGGCGATCTTTGCCATATTCTATAGAAAATTTGGCGATCTCTACTATATTCTATAGAAAAATTGACGACCTCTACCATATTCAATAGAAAATTTGGTGACTTTTGGCATATTCTACAGAAAATTTGGCGATCTCTACCATTTCCTATAGAAAAATTGGCGATCTTTACCATATTCTATAGACAATTTGGCGATCTCTACCATATTCTATAGTAAACTTGGCGAACATTACCATATTCCATGCCGATCTTACCATACTCTTTAGAAAATTTGGCGATCTCTACCATTTCCTATAGAAAAATTGGCGATCTCTACCATATTCAATAGAAAATTTGGTGACCTTTGGCATATTCTACAGAAAATTTGGCGATCTCTACCATTTCCTATAGAAAAATTGGCGATCTTTGTCATATTCTACAGAAAATTTGGCGATCTCTACCATTTTCTATAGAAAAATTGGCGATCTTTACCATATTCTATAGAAAATTTGGCGATCTCTACTATATTCTACAAAAAATTGACAATCTCTACCATATTCAATCGAAAATTTGGTAATCTTTGGCATACTCTACAGAAAAATTGGCGATCTTTACCATATTCTATGGAAAATTTGGCAATCTCTACCATATTATATAGAAAAATTGGCGATCTATACCATTTTATGAAGATTTTCATAATTTTCTATAGAAAATTTTGCGATCTTCATAATTTTCTATAGAAAATTTTGCAATCTTCATAATTTTCTATAGAAAATTTTGCAATCTTCATAATTTTCTATAGAAAATTTTGCGATCTTCATAATTTTCTATAGAAAATTTTGCGATCTTCATAATTTTCTATAGAAAATTTTGCAATCTTCATAATTTTCTATAGAAAATTTTGCAATCTTCATAATTTTCTATAGAAAATTTTGCAATCTTCATAATTTTCTATAGAAAATTTTGCAATCTTCATAATTTTCTATAGAAAATTTTGCAATCTTCATAATTTTCTATAGAAAATTTTGCAATCTTCATAATTTTCTATAGAAAATTTTGCAATCTTCATAATTTTCTATAGAAAATTTTGCAATCTTCATAATTTTCTAAAGAAAATTTTGCAATCTTCATAATTTTCTATAGAAAATTTTGCAATCTTCATAATTTTCTATAGAAAATTTTGCGATCTTCATAATTTTCTATAGAAAATTTTGCGATCTTCATAATTTTCTATAGAAAATTTTGCGATCTTCATAATTTTCTATAGAAAATTTTGCAATCTTCATAATTTTCTATAGAAAATTTTGCAATCTTCATAATTTTCTATAGAAATTTTTTTTCAAAAGTTGGTTTTTTAAATGTTTACTTTTAAAATAATCTTTACTTTCTTTGCTTTCAAACACCTACGACTTAATTTATTGCTTTTCTTTTAAACTTGTTTTAGGTTAAAACTTATTCCATCTGGTCTTGTTGTGTTAAATAAACTTTTAAAACATAAATTTCAAAATAAAGTTTTTTGTTGTTTAATTCC
This sequence comes from Lucilia sericata, assembly GCF_015586225.1. NCBI lineage: Eukaryota > Metazoa > Arthropoda > Insecta > Diptera > Calliphoridae > Lucilia > Lucilia sericata. The sequence continues at coordinate 115,942 of NW_023995238.1, forward strand.
AAAACAATCGAATATGGCCCAACATCTCTTTGTCACAATCAATTTGTTATTGTAATATTTTTTCTAACAGAAGATGACATTGAAAACAGATTTCTTTTTCAATTAACGTCATTGTGTATTGAAGAAAAAGTGTAAAATAAGATTTCTTTAAAAGCTACTTTTTTATTAAGAAGGTAAACTAGATTTGTTAAGAGGTTTGAGACGGCAATAAAATCTAAAAAAGATCTTAAAATACGTGCACAGTAAACGTCATCCTACGATGCTTTAAGCTTAGTAATGTTTATTTTTTGGAGCTTTTTAATATAACTCATTACCTACTACTTTACTTGGTAGTTAACAATCTATCTAGGGAGCTCTTTAAGATGTTCATTATTTTCAGCATTACCTGATAACTATTGTTTGCTGTTTAACTGTTTATACTCATAACAAAGATGTAATTTATTCTGAAACCATTGACATGTGTAGCGTTTTCATAAGTCGTTTTTGTTTATGAAATGTGTCTTTATTGCTTTGTCATTCTTATCTTTTTATAGAAGCTATTAGATTTTGATAAGGGTCGTTAAATTATTTAAACAAATATAATTTTTCTTTTTTTTTCACTGAAGTACTATCATAACCACTTACAAAAATAATTAAAACGCTCCAAAATAAAAACGGTAATTTACACAGGGGAACATAATTTATGTTAGAAAAAAAAACATATTTAGAAAAGATTTATATGAATGTGGGGAATTTGTTGTGACAATAAAAGAATTATAATTGTTTTTAATTTATGGTAGATAGAAATGAAATGTTGCACAGTGGTATAGGAAAAAAAAAAGAGGGAAATAATTCGGTAACTTCTAAACGGTTAATCCGATTTTAATGAAATTTGGTATGCACAAAGAGGAGGTGTTGTCGAGTTTAGGTTTTGAATTTGGACCTTATAGGCCAACCAGGGGCCCGGCGGGGGATCCTCAAATTAGGACACCTCGGCTATGTTAAATTTTTAAAACGATCCTATTTCTTCATTTGAGTTCCGATAGAATCTCCTCATCGAGCACTATAAAAAATGTCGTCGTAGCAGTAAATTATCTCTTATAGTTTAGGAGATATTCGCATTTGAATATTAAAATTTTAAAATTTTTACCGTCCTTACTTTAGTTTTTTTGATAATAGCAGGTCCAAATATTTCCGATTTTCGCCATTTTTTTTTATTTGCTTAACAACAAGTTTATATACCAAGCAGTGGAAGAATTATGTAAAAATCATGACTGAGTCCAAAGTTATAGGCATTTAAATTTAAAAAATTAAAAAAAGGCGATTTTTTGTCATTTTTTTGGGAAAAAAGTATCTTTTTCTTTTTAAGTTATCTAAAAAGTTTCTAAGAAGATGTATATAGAATTTATACTTTTTGGAAAGCTGACTTTACATAAAATACGATAAATGAAACAAAACCTAAAAATTTTTGATACCGAGGGGACCAGGTCCATCCAAAAAAACCCTATTTTTTATGGAAAATTAAATTTTGAGCAAAAATTCTCAAATCGCATAGTCGATATCAAATTATAGTGACCTGTTTTATATGACCCAATAAGTTCTTAATCATTTTGTAACGGGTTTCGATAACCCCGCCCCTGGTATGGATATAATAGGCAAAAAACCAAAAAATCCCATTTTTGGGATTTTTTAAAACTTTTTTGGGAATTCCGGGATTTCTAATAAGAAAATTCGAAATTTTTATTTAATTTTGGATTTTGAGTAAAAAAATCTACCTAACTGTAAAATTTCATCAAAAAATATTCATAAATAAAATTTTTATTGCAATTTGAAAAATTTGTATCTTCGCAAAAACTGAATAAAAAACATTTTTTAATTTTTTTTAAAAAAAGTATTCCGCGAATTTTTTAATTTTCAAAAATTATATACAGTTTTGAAAAATAGACAAAATTACCTTTCCATTGATATATAACATGCCTACCTAATGTTTTTTAAGTGACAAATTAATTAGGGAAAACTCAACATCTTTTAGAAAATTTACCTAGCACTATTATTTTCATCCATATATGTAACAAATTTAAGAGTTAACCTTATGGATGAAAATAATAGTGCTAGGCAAATTTTCTAAAAGATGTTGAGTTTTCCCTAATTAATTTGTCACTTAAAAAACATTAGGTAGGCATGTTATATATCAATGGAAAGGTAATTTTGTCTATTTTTCAAAACTGTATATAATTTTTGAAAATTAAAAAATTCGCGGAATACTTTTTTTAAAAAAAATTAAAAAATGTTTTTTATTCAGTTTTTGCGAAGATACAAATTTTTCAAATTGCAATAAAAATTTTATTTATGAATATTTTTTGATGAAATTTTACAGTTAGGTAGATTTTTTTACTCAAAATCCAAAATTAAATAAAAATTTCGAATTTTCTTATTAGAAATCCCGGAATTCCCAAAAAAGTTTTAAAAAATCCCAAAAATGGGATTTTTTGGTTTTTTGCCTATTATATCCATACCAGGGGCGGGGTTATCGAAACCCGTTACAAAATGATTAAGAACTTATTGGGTCATATAAAACAGGTCACTATAATTTGATATCGACTATGCGATTTGAGAATTTTTGCTCAAAATTTAATTTTCCATAAAAAATAGGGTTTTTTTTGGATGGACCTGGTCCCCTCGGTATCAAAAATTTTTAGGTTTTGTTTCATTTATCGTATTTTATGTAAAGTCAGCTTTCCAAAAAGTATAAATTCTATATACATCTTCTTAGAAACTTTTTAGATAACTTAAAAAGAAAAAGATACTTTTTTCCCAAAAAAATGACAAAAAATCGCCTTTTTTAATTTTTTAAATTTAAATGCCTATAACTTTGGACTCAGTCATGATTTTTACATAATTCTTTCACTGCTTGGTATATAAACTTGTTGTTAAGCAAATAAAAAAAAATGGCGAAAATCGGAAATATTTGGACCTGCTATTATCAAAAAAACTAAAGTAAGGACGGTAAAAATTTTAAAATTTTAATATTCAAATGCGAATATCTCCTAAACTATAAGAGATAATTTACTGCTACGACGACATTTTTTATAGTGCTCGATGAGGAGATTCTATATACGAAATTTTTTTTAAATCGGAACTCAAATGAAGAAATAGGATCGTTTTAAAAATTTAACATAGCCGAGGTGTCCTAATTTGAGGACCCCCCGCCGGGCCCCTGGTTGGCCTATAAAGGTCCAAATTCCAAAACCTAAACTCGACAACACCTCCTCTTTGTGCATACCAATTTCATTAAAATCGGATTAACCGTTTAGAAGTTACCGAATTATTTCCCTCTTTTTTTTTTCCTATACCACTGTGTGTTGTTTAAATAACCAATAAAATTTTATAATTAACAAGGGAAAGGCGAGAAGTCTAGCTATAGTCTAGTCTATAGTCTAGTCTATAGTCTAGTCTATAGGTATAGTCCTATAGTCTGGTGGCTATAGTCTAGTCTCAAATCTAGTCTAGTCTAATACTAGATCTATACAGTCCTAGTCTTATGTCCCAGTCTAAGTTATTGTCATTAAGTCTAGTCGGATAGTCCGTCTATAGTCTAGTCATAGTCTACCGAATCTATTAGTCTAGTCTATTTGTCTATAGTCTTCTATATCTAGTTACTATGTGTTCTGTATTAAAGTCTAAGTCTATAAGTCATAGTTCTAATAATCTAGAAAGGTCCGATATAGTCTAGTCTATAGTCTAGTCTATAGTCTAGTCTATAGTCTAGTCTATAGTCTAGTCTATAGTCTAGTCTACAGTCTAGTCTATAGTCTAGTCTATAGTCTAGTCTATAGTCTAGTCTATAGTCTAGTCTATAGTCTAGTCTATAGTCTAGTCTATAGTCTAGTCTATAGTCTAGTCTAGTCTATAGTCTAGTCTATAGTCTAGTCTATAGTCTAGTCTATAGTCTAGTCTATAGTCTAGTCTAGTCTATAGTCTAGTCTATAGTCTAGTCTATCTATAGTCTAGTCTAGTCTATAGTCTAGTCTAGTCTATAGTCTAGTCTATAGTCTAGTCTATAGATTTTGATAAGGGTCTAGTCTAGTCTATATTCTAGTCTATAGTCTAGTCTATAGTCTAGTCTATATCTAGTCTAGTCTATAGTCTAGTCTATAGTCTAGTCTATAGTCTAGTCTATAGTCTAGTCTATAGTCTAGTCTATAGTCTAGTCTATAGTCTAGTCTATAGTCTAGTCTATAGTCTAGTCTATAGTCTAGTCTATAGTCTAGTCTATAGTCTAGTCTATAGTCTAGTCTATAGTCTAGTCTATAGTCTAGTCTATAGTCTAGTCTATAGTCTAGTCTATAGTCTAGTCTATAGTCTAGTCTATAGTCTAGTCTATAGTCTAGTCTATAGTCTAGTCTATAGTCTAGTCTATAGTCTAGTCTATAGTCTAGTCTATAGTCTAGTCTATAGTCTAGTCTATAGTCTAGTCTATAGTCTAGTCTATAGTCTAGTCTATAGTCTAGTCTATAGTCTAGTCTATAGTCTAGTCTATAGTCTAGTCTATAGTCTAGTCTATAGTCTAGTCTATAGTCTAGTCTATAGTCTAGTCTATAGTCTAGTCTATAGTCTAGTCTATAGTCTAGTCTATAGTCTAGTCTATAGTCTAGTCTATAGTCTAGTCTATAGTCTAGTCTATAGTCTAGTCTATAGTCTAGTCTATAGTCTAGTCTATAGTCTAGTCTATAGTCTAGTCTATAGTCTAGTCTATAGTCTAGTCTATAGTCTAGTCTATAGTCTAGTCTAGTCTAGTCTATAGTCTTGTCTATAGTCTAGTCTATAGTCTAGTCTATAGTTTAGTCTATAGTTTAGTCTATAGTCTAGTCTATAGTCTAGTCTATAGTCTAGTCTATAGTCTAGTCTATAGTCTAGTCTATAGTCTAGTCTATAGTCTAGTCTATAGTCTAGTCTATAGTCTAGTCTATAGTCTAGTCTATAGGCTAGTCTATAGTCTAGTCTATAGTCTAGTCTATAGTCTAGTCTATAGTCTAGTCTATAGTCTAGTCTATAGTCTAGTCTATAGTCTAGTCTATAGTCTAGTCTATAGTCTAGTCTATAGTCTAGTCTATAGTCTAGTCTATAGTCTAGTCTATAGTAGTCTATAGTCTAGTCTATAGTCTAGTCTATAGTCTAGTCTATAGTCTAGTCTATAGTCTAGTCTATAGTCTAGTCTATAGTCTAGTCTATAGTCCTAGTCTATAGTCTAGTCTATAGTCTAGTCTATAGTCTAGTCTATAGTCTAGTCTATAGTCTAGTCTATAGTCTAGTCTATAGTCTAGTCTATAGTCTAGTCTATAGTCTAGTCTATAGTCTAGTCTATAGTCTAGTCTATAGTCTAGTCTATAGTCTAGTCTATAGTCTAGTCTATAGTCTAGTCTATAGTCTAGTCTATAGTCTAGTCTATAGTCTAGTCTATAGTCTAGTCTATAGTCTAGTCTATAGTCTAGTCTATAGTCTAGTCTATAGTCTAGTCTATAGTCTAGTCTATAGTCTAGTCTATAGTCTAGTCTATAGTCTAGTCTATAGTCTAGTCTAGTAGTCTAGTCTATAGTCTAGTCTATAGTCTAGTCTATAGTCTAGTCTATAGTCTAGTCTATAGTCTAGTCTATAGTCTAGTCTATAGTCTAGTCTATAGTCTAGTCTATAGTCTAGTCTATAGTCTAGTCTATAGTCTAGTCTATAGTCTAGTCTATAGTCTAGTCTATAGTCTTAGTCTAGTCTATAGTCTAGTCTATAGTCTAGTCTATAATCTAGTCTATAGTCTAGTCTATAGTCTAGTCTATAGTCTAGTCTATAGTCTAGTCTATAGTCTAGTCTATAATCTAGTCTATAGTCTAGTCTATAGTCTAGTCTATAGTCTAGTCTATAGTCTAGTCTATAGTCTAGTCTATAGTCTAGTCTATAGTCCAGTCTATAGTCCAGTCCATAGTCCAGTCTATAGTCTAGTCTATAGTCTAGTCTATAGTCTAGTCTATAGTCTAGTCTATAGTCTAGTCTATAGTCTAGTCTATAGTCCAGTCTATAGTCCAGTCCATAGTCCAGTCTATAGTCTAGTTATAGTCTAGTCTATAGTCTAGTCTATAGTCTAGTCTATAGTCTAGTCTATAGTCTAGTCTATAGTCTAGTCTATAGTCTAGTCTATAGTCTAGTCTATAGTCTAGTCTATAGTCTAGTCTATAGTCTAGTCTATAGTCTAGTCTATAGTCTAGTCTATAGTCTAGTCTATAGTCTAGTCTATAGTCTAGTCTATAGTCTAGTCTATAGTCTAGTCTATAGTCTAGTCTATAGTCTAGTCTATAGTCTAGTCTATAGTCTAGTCTATAGTCTAGTCTATAGTCTAGTCTATAGTCTAGTCTATAGTCTAGTCTATAGTCTAGTCTATAGTCTAGTCTATAGTCTAGTCTATAGTCTAGTCTATAGTCTAGTCTATAGTCTAGTCTATAGTCTAGTCTATAGTCTAGTCTATAGTCTAGTCTATAGTCTAGTCTATAGTCTAGTCTATAGTCTAGTCTATAGTCTAGTCTATAGTCTAATCTATAGTCTAGTCTATAGTCTAGTCTATAGTCTAGTCTATAGTCTAGTCTATAGTCTAGTCTATAGTCTAGTCTATAGTCTAGTCTATAGTCTAGTCTATAGTCTAGTCTATAGTCTAGTCTCTAGTCTAGTCTATAGTCTAGTCTATAGTCTAGTCTATAATCTAGTCTATAATCTAGTCTATAATCTAGTCTATAGTCTAGTTTATAGTCTAGTCTATAGTCTAGTTTATAGTCTAGTCTATAGTCTAGTTTATAGTCTAGTCCAGAGGTCGGCAAACTACGGCTCGCGAGCCAAATGCGGCTCTTTGGATGTGGAGCTATGGCTCTTTAGTTTCATACACATATATTATTTATATATGTATTAAAACTAACAAAACAATTCGCAAACGTTTCTACAATATACACAACTTTTTAACTTTGCTTAATCGTTCTGTACATGAGCGAAACAAAAACATATACTTTTTGAGTGAAAATGAAAGAAAACAACACAATTAGCTGTTCGCTCATTTCCTTTTATTTGCCCTTACAATCACACATTTGAGAGTAAATCCTCATTGAGCCATTTGGAATTTGTATTGGATCTCTAGAAACGCAAAGTTTAAAAGCAAGTTGGAAGAGTTAGGTAAAAAGTCAACTAACAAATGAAAATTTAGAGTCATTTTTGAAACTTTAAACAACAAGTTATGATCCAAACTTTTTAAAGCCATATAAACCTATCACTCCCATTGAGTTTGTTCCATGTACAAGTTAATATTGTAAGAAAATGTTGGATTCTTTAAAGTGTTAATTGAAAAGTTCCTATAAACAAATGGGGTATCATATCAGCGCTCCTACGAAGTGCCATTAAATAAGATGTAAAATATGATCATACATTCCGAAATTTTCGCTTTTTTCGAATTAAAACATATTTTTGGAAATTTAAGATATAGTAATTAATTAATAATGTGGAGAGTTTGGATACAGTTAAATACTAAAAACTTGGTCTACTTGAAGACTTTAATCTTTTTTAAAGAATTTAATATTTTTTTGCACGATTTCTATGAAAGATTGATATATTTTTGACATACAATTTTTGGCTATAAATAAATAAGGGACCAGAAAGCGTATTATGGACCCATCCTTACAAAATTTGGTAATGAGATTTTAAATCCTATAAAATGTGTTTGTGTTGATTTTCATCACTATACTTGTATTTTAGGATGTTGTATGTCATAACTTTGTTTTCGAAAGTGGACTCTTAAGCGATAGGGTCATTTTCTAATGGGGATCTAGTATGGGGGATAGGATCAATTATGAGCCGATCATCATCAAATTTGGTAAAGTGATTTTTATTCCTGTTTGTGTTATATTTCGTCATAATACTGCTATTATTAAGCCAGTTATGAGTGTTAAAATAGAATTAGGAAGATAGATCTTTTGTTCTTATACAACTTGTTTATGTCGAATTTCGTCGCTATACTGCTACTGTTAAGTCAATTATGATCGTTAGAGTAATTTTCTTAAAAGGGCCTTATATTGGTGTTGGTCAATTATGGTTCGATGTCCGCAATACATCATATAAAAAAACTTATGCAAAATTTTATCTCGATTGCTGCCTAATTAATATACATAACTATGACACTTTATACTGTATTATGGCAGATACCTTTAAATGATATCACTGTCGCCCCACTCTAATAAACTTTTATATCTTTATATAACAAGTTTTAAAAAACGCATTCGAATGACCCACAAAAATTCAAAAAGTATTTTTAGTCAAAAATCTATGAGAAAGATTCCTTGCAGAATTTTCTTGCAGATAATTAAACAAGAAGTGAATTCATAACGTATTTGTAATGTTTTAATAAACAAAAATTTTGTGGCTCTTTTAAAACCTATGTTTTGTTAACTGTAAATTTTGGCTCTTCCGACTCAAAAGTTTGCCGACCCCTGGTCTAGTCTATAGTATAGTCTATAGTCTAGTTTATAGTCTAGTATATAGTCTAGTCTATAGTCTATATTCTAGACTATAGTCTAGTCTATAGCCTAGTTTATAGTATAGTCTATAGTATAGTCAATAGTCTAGTCTATTGTTTAGTCTATATAGTCTAGTTTATAGTCTAGTCTACAGTCTAGTCTACAGTCTAGTCTTCAGTCTAGTCTACAGTCTAGTCTACAGTCTAGTCTACAGTCTAGTCCATATTATAGTCTAGTCTATGGTCTAGCTTTTATTAATGTCTAAGGTCTAGTCTTCATTCCCAAAACTTCTATAATAGTGCCAATATTCAAATCGAACGCTTAATTACAACATAATCAAACCTATTTCACAGTACATTTCCCTACGTGTTTCACACAAAAAACCACAATCAATCAAAGTGTCTTTTAAATAGGTCTGTCTCGGCAAGTGAGTCTACAAATATCTAACCACATTTGAAAAACTAAATTAACCAGAAATAATAAATTGCATTTGAAATTAGACAAAAATAAAACTCAGCGAAAAAACATATGGAGAGACAAACACTCAGAGAGATTAAATAAAAATTATTATAAACAAATAAGCAAATAGATAAAATTTGACAGGCACGTGCTTGACAAAAAAATGTTTAAAACAAACAAATGGATAATGAAATTTTTATTGTTAAGAAAAAGAAACGAAAACAATAAATTACATTTATTTCTTGTAAATTTTAACAATAAATCCATAAATGCTTCATTAACTAAAAATAACGAAAAAAAAAATCATACACAAAAAAACGAGGCAATTAAAATAAACCTAAACTTCAGTATAAAACACGACATGAAAACGATACAATAACGACAGACTGACTGCAAAACCAGTTTATCCAGCCGTAATAAAAAAAATTAAAATAAAATTCAAAGAAGATTCTAACAAATTATAATTTTTTTGTTAACTGGTTGTCCAAAAATAAACTCAAACATTTTTGTTTTTGGGGGGAATGAGAGTACCAATCACCACCAGCTTAATTCTCTATATAAAATCTGCTGTTTTTTGATCATTATTCATTGTTTTACTTTTTTTTTGGTGTAAAAAATAATGACTGTTTTGATTGCTGGAGTTAAAAATAAACCTAAGGGTACAGTGGGTTGAAACAAGGAAAAAAGTAGCCAAATTTTTTGTTATATTATAGACTAGACTATAGAGTAGACTTTAGACCATAGACTGGACTAAAGACTAGGCTATAAACTAGACTATAGACTAGACTATACACTAGACTATGGACTATAGACTAGGCTATAGACTAGACTATAGACTAGACTATAGACTAGACTATAGACTAGACTATAGACTAGACTATAGACTAGGCTATAGACTAGGCTATAGACTAGACTATAGACTAGACTATAGACTAGACTATAGACTAGACTATAGACTAGACTATAGACTAGACTATAGACTAGACTATAGACTAGACTATAGACTAGACTATAGACTAGACTATAGACTAGACTATAGACTAGACTATAGACTAGACTATAGACTAGACTATAGACTAGACTATAGACTAGACTATAGACTAGACTATAGACTAGACTATAGACTAGACTATAGACTAGACTATAGACTAGACTATAGACTAGACTATAGACTAGACTATAGACTAGACTATAGACTAGACTATAGACTAGACTATAGACTAGACTATAGACTAGACTATAGACTAGACTATAGACTAGACTATAGACTAGACTATAGACTAGAGCTATAGACTAGACTATAGACTAGACTATAGACTAGACTATAGACTAGACTATAGACTAGACTATAGACTAGACTATAGACTAGACTATAGACTAGACTGATAGACTAGACTATAGACTAGACTATAGACTAGACTATAGACTAGACTATAGACTAGACTATAGACTAGACTATAGACTAGACTATAGACTAGACTATAGACTAGACTATGACTAGACTATAGACTAGACTATAGACTAGACTATAGACTAGATATAGACTAGACTATAGACTAACTATAGACTAGACGATAGACTAGACTATAGACTAGACTATAGACTAGACTATAGACTAGACTATAGACTATACTATAGACGAGACTACTATAGACTAGACTATAGACTAGACTATAGACTAGACTATGCTACTTAGACTAGACTATAGACTAGACTATAGACTAGACTATAGACTAGACATAGACTAGACTATAGACTAGACTATAGAACTAACATAGACTAGACTATAGACTAGACTATAGACTACACTATAGACTAGACTATAGACTAGACTATAAGACTAGACTATAGACTAAGACTATAGACTAGACTATAGACTAGACCTATAGACTAGACTATAGACTAGACTATAGACTAGACTATAGACTAGACTATAGACTAGACTATAGACTAGACTATAGACTAGACTATAGACTAGACTATAGACTAGACTATAGACTAGACTATAGACTAGACTATAGACTAGACTATAGACTAGACTATAGACTAGACTATAGACTAGACTATAGACTAGACTATAGACTAGACTATAGACTAGACTATAGACTAGACTATAGACTAGACTATAGACTAGACTATAGACTAGACTATAGACTAGACTATAGACTAGACTATAGACTAGACTATAGACTAGACTATAGACTAGACTATAGACTAGACTATAGACTAGACTATAGACTAGACTATAGACTAGACTATAGACTAGACTATAGACTAGACTATAGACTAGACTATAGACTAGACTATAGACTAGACTATAGACTAGACTATAGACTAGACTATAGACTAGACTATAGACTAGACTATAGACTAGACTATAGACTAGACTATAGACTAGACTATAGACTAGACTAGACTAGACTATAGACTAGACTATAGACTAGACTATAGACTAGACTATAGACTAGACTATAGACTAGACTATAGACTAGACTATATGCACTAGACAATAGACTAGACTAGACTATATGCACTAGACAATAGACTAGACTAGACTAGACTAGACTATAGACTAGACTATAGACTAGACTATAGACTAGACTATAGACTAGACTATAGACTAGACTATAGACTAGACTATAGACTAGACTATATACTAGACTATAGACTAGACTATAGACTAGACTATACACTAGACTATAGGCTAGACTATATACTAGACTATATACTAGACTATAGACTAGACTATAGACTAAACTATAGACTAGACTATAGACTAGACTATAGACTAGACTATAGACTAGACTATAGACTAGACTATTGTCTAGACTATAGAGTACAGACTATTTTGTAGTCTATAGCTTGTCATCACAGTTTTAGCTTTGGAGCCGATTTAAACTTGTTGCTAAACGTTTTTTATTCTCTTTAACCACTGTTCAGCATCAAATAACTTGTATTTTTAAAGCTTTCAACTAAATATACAGTAGAATGTATAAATAAAAAAATATTTTATTTTAAATATATGGTTTCTGAAATCAAATAATCATGCTTTGACCTTCACCTTAATACTAAACAAATAAGAAAAAAATTTAAAACAATATAACAGAAAATGAATTGATTCTTTTAAAGGAGAAAGTAAGCAACAAAAATAGGCAAAGTTATCAATTAAACTATTAGAGTGTTCTAAATTTATCCCTTAACAAAAATAGCAAAATCATTCTTTAGATTTGAGAAGAACGTGACTTTAGCTTTGATTTAAGCTAAAATTAGTTTAAATTTATTAATATAGTTTTGTGTTGATATTTGATGAGCATTTAATATTTTTTGAAATTTTATATTGGACGGACAGACAGAATGAAAACTAAGAAAACCTTAATTGAAAATTTTTAATTAATTAAAAAGTTCAGTTTTTTTACATTTGATTAATTTACTTCAATTTATTAATATCTTTAACATGCCCACATCTTTCAAACCATATTTGCCAAAGGGTATTTAAATTTTAACTTTTGCCATTTCATCTTGAAACCATAAAAAAACTCTCACTTATTATTCGTTTTTGTGCCCAAAATTCTCATTTTATGCTTTAAACTTAAATTTTTTATAAAAAATGTTCTAAAACATTTGTAGGTTTTCTTTCTGGTTTTTTTGATGAAAGCAAAAAAAGAAATAAATTGAAACACATTGAAGTCAATTTTTAAATGTAGGCTTTAGGAAATATTTATGCCGAAGAAACTTCTTTTTTTCCCAAACTTTTACAAAACACTTCAAGGAAATGATGTCAGTCATGGGTCTTAACTTTGCTAAACTTAAGTGGATTTATGTTTCTCATATGCTTTCTTTGAAGCTTCATTGCTTCAACTAATTGCTGACAAATTTATGAAAAAAAAAAAAAAAACAAAAAAAATTTGTTTAATTATTCTGTTTGTGAAACTGAAAACAAAAATACAAAAAGTTATTAAAGCTGGTTTGGTGTATTTTAAAATGAAAACATTTTACAGCAGACAATGGAAGTTAAATTTAAGGTTTTGACATCCCGGAAAAAGAGGTTATAGGTTGTTAAAGTACTAATTCAAAAAGTTATTTATTTGTTTTCCTTAAATAAACAAACAGACTTTTACATCAAAAAGTACTTTATCGCAAGTAACTTGATAGAACTGTGTAGGGTCCATCAATCAACATCTGGACTACAGACTACAATCTGAATTACAAACTACATTTTATTTAGTTTGAACTATAGACTACAATAGTCAGGATTATAGAGTATAGTGTGGACTATAGAGTATAGTGGGCTATAAAGTAGAATCTGGTCTATAGAATATAGTTTGGACTATGGGGCAGAGTCTGGAGTATAGAGTATAGTTTTAGTTTAGTCAGGACTATAGACTATAGCCTGGACTATAGACTATAGTCTGGACTATAGACTATAGTCTGGACAATAGAATATAGTCTGGCCTATGAACCATAGTCTGGACTATAGACTATAGTCTGGACTATAGAGTATAGTCTGGACTATAGACTATAGTCTGGACTATAGACTATAGTCTGGGCTATAGACTATAGTCTGGACTATAGACTATAGTCTGGGCTATAGACTATAGTCTGGACTATAGACTATAGTCTGGGCTATAGACTATAGTCTGGGCTATAGACTAAAGTCTGGGGTATAGACTATAGTCTGGACTATAGACTATAGTCTGGACTATAGACTATAGTCTGGACTATAGATTATAGTCTGGACTATAGAGTATAGTCTGGACTATAGATTATAGTCTGGACTATAGAGTATAGTCTATAGTCCAGACTATAGTCTGGACCATAGACTATAGTCTAACCTATTGACTATAGTCAGGACTAAAGGCTATAGTCTGCACTATAGACTATAGTTTTGACTATGGACTATACCCAGGACTATAGGCTATAGTCTGAACTATAGGCTATAGTCTGAACTATAGGATATAGTATGAACTATAGGCCATAGTCTGGTCTATAAACTATAGTCAGGACTATAGGCTATAATCTGGACTATATAATCTGGACTATGGACTATAGACTATAGTCAGGACTATAGACTTTAGTCTGGATAACAGACTATAGTCTGGACTATATACTATAGTCAGGACTGTAGGCTATATTCTGCACTAAAGACTATAGTCTGGACTAAAGACTATACCCAGGACTATAGTCTGAACTAAAACTATAGTCAGGACTATATGCTATAATCTGGACTGTAGACTATAGTCTGGACTACAGACTTTAGTCTGGACTGTAGGTTATATTCTGCACTAAAGACTATAGTCTGGACTATAGAATATACCCAGGACTATAGTCTGAACTAAAACTATAGTCAGGACTATATGCTATAATCTGGACTATAGACTGTAGTCTGGACTATGGATTATACTATAGTTTGGACTATAGACTATAGTTTGGACTATACACTATAGTCTGAATTCCAGTCTATACTATAGTGTGGACTACATCTATACTATTTTTTGGACTATAATCTACCCTATAGTCTGGACTTTAGTCTATACTATAGTCAGGACTATAGTCTAGATTATACTCTATTCTATAGTCTGGATTATACTCTATTCTGTAGTCTGGATTATAGAATATATTATGTATAGTCTGGACTATAGTCTGTACTACCTATAGTCTGGTCTATAGTCTGGACTATAGTCTAGTCTATAGACTATTGTCTGCACTATAGACTATAGTCTGGACTATAGACTATACTCAGGACTATATACTATAGTCTGGACTATAGACTATAGTCTGGTATATGGGCTATGGTCTGGACTATAGACTATAGTCTAGACCGTAGAATAGACTATAGAGAATAGTCTGGACTATAGAGTATAGACTATAGAGTATAGTTTGAACTATATATGATGTATAGTGTAGACAATAGAATATAGTCTGGACTATAGAGCATAGTCGGGACTGTAGAGTAGAGTCTGGAATATAGGCTATAGTCAGGACTGTAGGCTATAGTCCATACTATTGTGTAAAGTAAGGCTATAGTCATGCCTATAGATTGCAATTTACACTATAGATTATAGTCTGGACTATAGATTACATTCTAGATTATAGACTGTAGTCAGGACTATAGTCTGTACTATAAACAATAATCTGAACACGCCTTTTCTTATATTTAAACCCAAACAATTTTCCTTCAAAAAAAAAAACTCCATTCAAAAAATATTCCATTCGTTCATATCTAGCCATTGACCTTTACAGTTTGAGTCATTTTATCAGCATTTAAAAAAAAGTTTATTTATATAAAAAAAAAACCAACTAATGTTTTTTTTTATCAAAACTTTTGTTATAATGCAATGCATTATTATTTAATGATTAACAGCGTAATGCATTTTTATTTAATTTGTATAATTTAAAAAAAAAAACATTGTTGCAAACAAAAAATGCTAAGACATACAATGAAACAAATGTAATTTGAACGCAGTAACTTTAGGTATGATATCATTTACTATAATTACTTTAAGTATATAAAAAATTTAAGTTAAAAAATTCTAATTTAGGGTTTTTTTCTTTAAACACTTAGCAACTAATGAGTGAAAAATTGTCATATAATATTTAATACAAATAATTAAATGACAATGATTAGTTAAATTACAATGATTATAAGTAAACCGTCTAGTCCATAGTCTAGGTTATGGTCCATTCTATAGTCTGAACTAGATTGTTATCTATAATCTTTACTTAAGTCCTGAAACTAAACTAAACTTATGTTTAATACTTAAACATTTATGCATAAATAATTTCAAAAATTATTTTATGGAAAATTTTACAATTATTTTTTTTTCGCTTCCTTGTTAGCTATTTTTAGCATTACTTTTTTTGACAACTATAGTTTTTTGCAATCGAGTTTAATGATCTTTTTTTAAAGCAACAGCTAACACTATAATTTTTTCCCCCAAAACAAAACAGATTGACATTGTGGTCAGAGAAAAATAGAAAAAAAAAACTCGAAAAAAATAATAAACATATTCATGTTTTTGTTAAGCAACACGTGCTGACAATATAAATTATTTAATTTTTCTTGTTTGTTAAAAATAACTTGATACCAAATTAAAAAAAAAAAATGAGAAAAAACGAACTAGACAAACAAACATTAAAACAAAATTTGGTCAAAATAAAAACGAAAAGGTCGTTTAAAGAGTGGGCACGCAGCTAAGCACATATATGAGTATTAATAAGCAAAAGGGGTTAAGTTGTTTATAAAAATTTATTTTTAAGACCAAATTCTTAAGTCTACACTTATGTAATTATAATTTTAATAAAATAACTTTTGTTTTATTTAAAACATTCAAAATTTCTATGTTAGCTAATTTTGCTTATAAGCTGTTGATTACCTCATAAATATTTTCGATATATTGTTCATTTATACTGATTTATGACACCAAATAATATAATAATGTTTAATTATATTTTGCTTTATTATTTTGGTTTCTATTTTTTTCGCCCAATTTATTGGTTTATACACTTCTGTTTTTGCATTAATTCATCAATATGTATGATTGCCATAAACATTTCTGTTGGTTAGATAAAAACGGTATTTTTTATGATAATCATAAAAAATTTATGTTTTTTATCTGAAAAAGTTTTGGAAATAATTTTGTTATAAAAACAGCAGGGGTTTTTTAATAGCCGTTAAGTATAAATTTCTTTTTGGTTTTAAGGCAACTTTTTTTGCTGGTATGTCTAGACTATAGACTGACAACAAAATGGAGAAAATAGAACGACCCAAAGTTTTCACTATGTACTGAACTATAGTCTGGTTGAGATTATAGTTTGGTCCATATTCTGAACTATATTCGGGACAATAGTCTCAGTCTCGTCTATAGTCTGGAGTATGGTCTAGACTATAACCTGAACAATATTAAGGACTATGTTCAGGGCTATAGTCTGAATTACAGTCAGGACTATAATCTGAACTCTTGTCTGGACTATAATCTGTACTATAGTCTTAACCATAATCTGGACTATATTGTCTATACTACAGTCTGAACTATAGTCTATACTATAGTCTACACTATAGTCTATACTATAGTCTGGACTATAGTCTAAACTATAGCCTGTACTATAGTCTGGACTATAATATATACTATAGTGTGGATTATAATCTATACTATAGTATGGACTATAGTCTATACTATAGTCTGGAATATAGTCTATACTATAATTTGGAACATAGTCTGTACTATACTCTGGACTATAGTTTATACCATAGTCTATACTATAGTCTGGACTATAGTCTATACTATAGTCTGGACTATAGTCTATACTATAGTCTGGACTATAGTCTATACTATAGTCTGAACTATAGTCTGGACTATTGTCTATACTATAGTCTGGACTATGGTCTATACTATAGTCTGGAATATCGTCTATACTATAGTTTGGACTATAGTCTATACTATAGTTTGGAATATAGTATATACTATAGTCTGGACTATAGTCTATACTGTAGTCTGAACTATAGTCTATACCATAGTCTGGACTATAGTCTGGACTATAGTCTATACTATAGTCTGGACTATAGTCTATACTATAGTCTGGACTATCGTCTATACTATAGTCTGGACCATATTCCATACTATAGTCTGGACTATAGTCTATACTATAGTCTGGGCTATAGTCTATACTATAGTCAGGACTATAGTCTATACTATAGTTTGGACTATAGTATATACTATAGTCTGGAATATAGTTAATACTATAGTCTGAACTATAGTCTGGACTATAGTTTATACTATAGTCTGGACTATGGTCTATACTATAGTCTGGAATATCGTCTATACTATAGTCTGGACTATATATAGTCTATACTATAGTTTGAACTATAGTCTATACTATAGTTTGGAATATAGTATATACTATAGTCTGGACTATAGTCTATACTGTAGTCTGAACTATAGTCTATACCATAGTCTGGACTATATTCTGGACTATAGTCTGGACTATAGTCTATACTATAGTCTGGACTATCGTCTATACTATAGTCTGGACTATAGTCTATACTGTAGTCTGAACTATAGTCTATACCATAGTCTGGACTATATTCTGGACTATAGTCTGGACTATAGTCTATACTATAGTCTGGACTATCGTCTATACTATAGTCTGGACCATAGTCTATACTATAGTCTGGGCTATAGTCTATACTATAGTCAGGACTATAGTCTATACTATAGTCTGGACTATAGTCTATACTATAGTTTGGACTATAGTATATACTATGGTCTGGAATATAGTTAATACTATAGTCTGAACTATAGTCTGGACTATAGTTTATACTATAGTCTGGACTACAGTCTATACTATAGTCTGGACTGTAATATATATACTATGTCTGGACTATAGTCCATACTATAGTCTGGTCTATAGTCTACACATAGTCTATACTATAGTCTGGACTATAGATGTACTTTAGTCTGGAATATAGTCTGTACTTTAGCCTTGACTATAGTCTGTACTATGGTCTGCACTATAGTCTGTATTATAGTCTAAACTATAATCTGGCTAGATACAGTCAGGGCTATAATTTAGACAATAATTTGGATTATAGCCTGAACTGTAAACAGAACTATGGACTCGATTGTAAAGATATTATTTAGCGCAAAAGGGTCCATCTAGAGATTGTCTTTAGCATAAGAAGAAATTTAAAGCTAACAAGTGATTTTCTTTAGAACAAAATTTGCTGTTAGAGAGAGATTTCCTTAATTCTAAGAGAGTGTTTTTTAATAAGAAAAGTTCTTCACAAAAAATTTTTAAAATATTTAAGAAAATTATGATAAATTAAATAGACAACCAAAACAAAAAAATGATTAATTTAAATTTAATTTAACAACTAAGTGTTAAAGACCAACACAACAAGTGCAATTAATAAATTTCAATTAATTTTACCTTATGACAAGTAAACATAAAATTTATTATTTCCGCCTGACCAACTAAACTAAACACACTTGGCTATAAATTCCACTTAATAAAAAAAATTTTGAAATTTAATAAAAATATTTTCTAAACAAAATTAAATTAAAAACTTTAATAAACAAAAATTAAACAAACAATAGATATAAAATAAAAACTAAATTGAAAAATTAAGTGAAAAAAAGGTGAAAGAACTAAACAATTTTAATAAATAAATGTTTAAACAAATTAGCACAAGAAAAGTGTCAATAATAATTTAAAAAAATTAAAATCCTAAACACGACCAACTAAAAAGCCTTAAAGAAATTGTGAAATTTCTTTGAGGCTTAAACAAATGTCAATTACAATTAAAAAGCCTTAAATTTGAAGGTTTTTAATCAAAAAAAAAATTGATTTTATTTATTGAAATTCTTTTAGAAAATGTGATAAATAAAATTAGCAGCAGCAACCCTCCCAAAAAAAAAATGATTAATTTAAAATTTAACAACTACTGACATCAACAATTTAAAAAGACATAAAAATATATGAAAACAATTTAAAAGAAACCAAATGTTGTAAAATATATTAAACAAATAATAAAAAGAACCATGAAAAGAAAGAAAACATTAATAATAATTTAACCATAAATATTGATACAAAACAAAAAAACAACACAACGAAAAATCTCACAAATTAAAAATCTCAAAATAAATTAAGAAAATTAAAAAAAAATAACAATTAAAACCTTAACTCTGCACAAGAGCTAAACCAACGAATTTAATTCAACAGCCAAACACAGAGCAGAACAAAAACAATACAAATTAAAAGAAAATGAAATTGAAAGTTTTCTTAAAACCCTCAACACTGCATCTATTTATATTAAACATAATTTTCATTAATTTCCACTACAACAATGCCATCTATACCAAATCCCGTGATCCCTTGGCAATTAGCGAATTGCAACAACATTTCATAGCTCCCCATAGAATGCATACATTTCGTAATGGCACTACCCTGGCCATGGAAAATGTACCCTATAAACAGTTAATATTTGCCGCCCTGCTGCCCAGTCATGAATTGGATAATAAAAATGATTGTATACTACCGAAAGTACTCTCCGTTCTAGAGCTGGCCATTCACCATGTACAACGTTTGGGTTTTGCTCATAATGCCCGGCTAGATATCACACTCATATCCAGAGACACCAACTGCAGTTCGGTTCATGGCCCATTGGGCTTTTTTGAAATCTATATGCAACAACCGGAGATCAACGCTGTCTGGGGTTTGCCCTGTGAATATGTTTTAGCTCCCATCTCTCGTTATGCTGGGGTCTGGCAAATACCCGTCTTCACTTCAGCCGGCAATGCAGCTGACTTTCAAAATAAAGCCACTTCATATCCTACGCTAACGCGTTTAAAGGGCGCCCAGGCTAATAATTTGGGCAATGCTGTACGTGCTGTTATCGATAGTTTCAATTGGACTCGCACTGCTTTGATTTATCAGAATGAACATACGAAAATTAAAGGCAATTCGGTGTGTTTTTTCTGTATGTCTGTGGTTCATGATAGATTGGATGAGTATAAGGCTTCGTCGTATCAACAGGCCTTCGATACGGAACAGTGGAAGAAAGCGGATATAGAGAGAATGTTGAAAACTCTATCGAAACAGACAAGAAGTAAGTAGAAGAGCAAAATATTGATGAACATTTTATTGTAATTGAAGAGAGCAGGATCTTTTAAACCGAATATCTCTATTAAGTTAGTCAGAAATTTGTTTAAAAACTAAAATCTCTCGCACGATTATCTTAAGTTAATTGTAGGTAGTAGCAAGCTAGAGATGTTCTGCACAATAGAGAGAGAGAAAGAGAATTCATTTAGAAGAGAAGAAGAAGACAAGAAGTTTAAATTTGTAGCAAGCGAGAGATTTTCTCAGAATACACAAAGAGCGAGAAAACTTCTTTAGAAGAGAATTTGTAGAACTTGCGTTCGAATTAGAAGAACTACTAACTAACTAACTAACTAACTAACTAACTACTAACTAACTAACTAACTAACTAACTAACTAACTAACTAACTAACTAACTAACTAACTAACTAACTAACTAACTAACTAACTAACTAACTAACTAACTAACTAACTAACTAACTAACTAACTAAACTAAAACTAACTAAACTAACTAACTAACTAACTAACTAACTAACTAACTAACTAACTAACTAACTAAAACTAACTAACTAACTAACTAACTAACTAACTAACTAACTAAAACTAACTACTAACTAACTACTAACTAACTAACTAACTAACTAACTAACTAACTAACTAACTAACTAACTAACTAACTACTAACTAACTAACTAAACTAACTAACTAACTAAACTAACTAACTAACTAACTAACTAACTAACTAACTAACTAACTAACTAACTAAC